>NC_025993.2:95997216-96297216 GCF_000442705.2 Elaeis guineensis | reverse complement strand
CCAAATGCAAGCTCGACCCGAGCCTAGACCTAAGTCTAGCCCAAACTCAATTGAGCCAGCCCGAACCCCTTCTTGTCTCCCCCGACGATGCTTGCACCCCACCCTCATTCAACACCTCATGTCGTCGGGGGTGGTCTTTGATCGAGGGAATGCTCCAATCTTGGAGACTATAACTCCTCATATGCCCCCTTAGTTTGCGTGCTCCTCTAAGAAGAATTCTCTTTCTTTCTTCCTGCTTTCTTCCTCCTCTTCATCTTCCTTATGTCATTCCTTTTCATTGTTTTCCTCTTTTGAGATTGTCATGTTGGGTACAAAGAATGTCGCCAATCCTAGCCTCCCAAGCCTAGAGGAACCCCAAGCCTCCACTCTGCCAGCATATCTAATATTGCCAATCCTGCTACTTGTGTTGTGGTGGATTGTTTGGAAGAGAAAATTTCGATCAAGCTTATGAACTCTGAGGTTTTCGAGTAGAAGGCTATGTTGGCTGCACTACGATAGGCCACCAAGGAGAGTCAGGATCGATGGATTGGGTTGTGTACTCTGAGGCTCTTGGGGTCGATCCAATTGATGCTGCTATCTTCATGCCCTAGTGTCCAGGTTAACACCACCACGGTAATGGTCAATTTATCCTTGGAGGCACCCAACAAGGTCTGAATCATCATGTCCGAGGCAGTGCCACCATTGGTAGAAGTCCTCAAGAACGGCCACCCAGAGGCACAGGACCATGCGGCAGGGGCCATCTTTAGTCTAGCCGATCGTCCACGACATCTAGGCCACACCAATTTGACGTCGAATCCAATCAGATGGTATGAATCAGGATCTATTGGTTTCAATCGGGCTTGAACGGGCAGAGGACTCGGGTTGGGCCAAAAGTATAGCTGGGTCCGGCCTGAAAATTAAATGAGCTCTAAATCTTAGCCCAAAGCTGATCCAAATTTTTTGGGATAAGCCTAAAGCCCGACCTAAAGTCAACCCAGCCTGATGGGTCTTGGTGAACCCGGGTCCAATTCCAACCCCAATTAAAGTCCACTCCAATGCCAATTTTTTCACATTTTTATTGAAAATAAGTTATTGGAGTGTCTTTTAGTATATTTAGTATAAAAATATATGAATATAAATTGAATATGAAGAATTGAGGCTCTTATTCCTCATTCATTCCTAAAAGTAGGGAAGACAATAGACGGGTCGATCAATGCCCTCATATCCATCCCATCATGAAAAAAATCACATCCATATTTGTCCTGTACCCATCTTGGGTTCAATCGAGTCAAATAAAATAGAGGGTGTGGGTTAGATTAGATCAGATCAAGAATACCCATCTTGTCTCGAGTTGGGTAGCTTCAGGTCGGCTCAGGTCTCACAAAAAATCTCCTAAACTCAAGCTTCTATCAAAATTAAGTTATCAAAACTTAACTCACACCACCATAATTTGAAAGAAATCCCAACCAGAACCTAGGAAAGCCCTTGATCTCCCTCAAACGCTCTCCTTCCCCACAAAAAATCTCCAAAAAAGAGAATGAAATGAAAAGAAAAGGAAGTGAAAAAACCCATTGCCCCTTCGATCTCCCTCAAGTGCTCTCCTTCCCCACAAATCTCTGAGAAAAAAATAAAATAAAGAGAGAAAAAAGGAGCAGGGAAAAAAAAGTGATGGAAAAGGTCTTACCTTTTAATATTTTTCCATCTTTTTTTTATTTTTGTTGATTTTTCCTTGTTTTCCCCCAGATTTTCTTATTTTCTTTCCATTCTCAAGAGTCTCAATCAGATGGAAGGCTTGGAGTGCCCGAATAGGAAAGCTTAGATTATGGCTTGTGATGTTTTCCTCCAATTTTTTTTTTTATCTTTTTAATCCTCGAGAGTCTCAATTGGGTGGGAAACTTGGAGCAGCTGAATACATATTTATGTATGTACGTATCGGGTCGAGTTCAAAGCAGGATATATTATTATCCATATTTGACCCAACTTGCTTTGAATATTTTTTATGAAACTCATACCCGTATGAATTTTAATCGGATCAGAGAAGACCCATCCCATTTGGGTCAAGTCGTATCCGATAAAATTGTCATCCCTACCTAAAAGTATATTATTTTTAATATTCTCACCACGCCTTTAATGCTAGCGGTTCTAATTTCCATCTTTCATTATCTTTAGGTTCCATTTGCCGTCCCTCCTAGTGCTCAAGGTAGCATACAAATAATAGTTGCTAACATATCAAATAATGATTAATATCTTGTTATTATTATTTTTATTATTAAAATAATATATCAATTGTATGATAATAATAAATTACAGATTTAGGATTCAATGGGTACTTGGCAAGAGTCCTTGAATCTAACTTGATTGGGCTAACTTTCAAGTCAACTTGAGTTTTTGGTTCTTTCTAACTGTGGCAACTTTTAGGAGATGAAGATAATCTTTTCATCTTCCTGAAAGCTCATTTGTAGTTTCCATGGACCATAGGAGATGAATAAGATAGAAAGAGACCATAAATCCAAAAGTGCACTTCGTTTACCATGCAAATAAACTTGAAGACTTGCAGCCATCGACCAGTCGATGAAGTTGCCTTTTCAAAGAAAAAATTAGGTTTTCAATTGCTAATTATGTCGTTGAAACACAGCTAATAGAGAGACGAGGATCATCAAAGGAGAACCTAAAAAAAGGAAAACTAAAAATATTTGCAGGTGAACTAGAGAGAACAAATTAAAAAGGCTCAGACACGATTATTTACCTCAGGAATTCAAGAGAAATATTGTAGAAACATATTACAAAGGCTCAGAGGAAGAAATCATTGTGGTTTCTTGCTTGAGAATAAAAACAATGTTTTTTAGCAGAGTGAAAATTAGAAATTTAACCTTGGATCTAGAAAGTCAGCCAATAAGCAAACTCCTCTTCCTATCTCTCCTATCTCATAAAATCACACATGATCTCTCCAGTGAAGAAATACCACATCAAAATTTGCAGCCAAGTCAGATCACATAACCATGAAAAAATTACCAACGTGAGAAGTAATTTAGTAGTAATTAACAGCACAGGAAAACAACATCAAAAAAGAATCATATCTGTCTGAAGTAAAAAAGAAAAAAAAGAGAGGAAAAGAACAAATATACAATATCATACTGATATATGTGACCAGGGGAAATCCCCACGAAACATCCAATGATTTTATGGAATAACTCATGCTATGACCGAGGGAGGCAGTAGTGTAACTGAATCCAGCATAGGAGCTCTCATGCTCCTCCATCCCATAGTTCTACGGCTATATCAGCTGCTATGCTTCATTTCCCACCACCAATCTTTGTGAAGACACCACGCACTCATTCCCCTTCTGCTGGTCTTCTTGGTTCTGCTTCTCATTACATGAATCGTTGTAGTCCACAATATCCGAGATAGAAACTCAGAATTACGAGTCCGATTGTAGTTTCCACTAACCAAATAATCAGGATGTTGCCTTACCTTCGTTACATATGAGGATTCATGCGGGCATATATTTAGTTTCACATCAGTTATTTTCTAAAAAAAATTTAGATATTTATGCAGAATCAAGAAATTCAAAATAATATCTTCCGACTAACCTTTTTGAGTGAGATCTTGGATTGTTATAAATGGTATATTAGTGAGTCGAAGAATCCCAATAATACCTTCTAGCTAGTATGTAGCATAGATTTATTGGACTGATCATGGACCGATACATCATGGTTCATCTTGTCCTCCCCCAAAGCCGGCTGAAGGGTAAGGCTACTAAAGCCCTTGCTTTAGGCCCCCACTATTTCATAGGCCCCACATATTCTCTCACTTTCCTAATTAAGTGCCCAGTAAAATGCCCACATATTCTCGTACTTCCCTAATTAAGTGCTTAGTAAATCTCTATTTTCTCTCACTATTCACATTCCTTATTAATTCTCAACCATAAAATTGTTTCTCCAATTCCCAATCAATCAACGGATATATATTTTTATTGAGCACAATGGTTATATATTTTTTCCTATAAAATCAAGTCTTTTTTCAATTTATAATATCCATTTCTTAATTCTTCTTTCCTTATTCTCTTTACTCTTCTCCTTAGTAGCACTTTCTAAAACTCTAACTCACAGTACTCCTGCACAAGATAATTAGTTGATTATTCATTTCATTTGTAATCAACATTTAACAATCAGGTACTATTGTTCTAATCTTTACAGATTTTTTATTTTTAATTTAGAGTTTATATTATATTATTATATTTCTCTATTTTATTTAATAGTTGATTCATTGAATTAGAAATTTTGATCGTTGATCTTGTATTAGTCATTTAAAAAATATAAGATAATTGTAATAGCTAAATTTTTTGATAATTCATAATAAAAATTTAAATATGTCAACTCAAAAATATGAATCTGATTTTTTAAAACTTCAAAAAAAAAAGAATCGAAAGTTTAATACAATCTCAAAAAGAAGCTCTTGATAAATTTTTTACAAGCAATAAAAAATAATAAATAAATATTAGTGAATATTCTTTAAATGAATAAGTTAATAATTTTTTAGAGTTAGATGATAATAAAATACTAAAATAAGAAGAAGTCAATGAAGAGATTTAAAATAATTCTCAAACTCATGGTGAAAAGAACCAACCTATTAATTTAAATGATTATATTCCTAAAAATATTTATAATTCAAGTCAATGAACAAATATTGATATAAATTTGAGAGATTTATTAGTAGAAAAGATCTAATTAGAGTTAATGATATAGATTTTTCTAAAGATGAATTCTCAAGATATTTTTCTATTATATATTATATTCAAAAGTTGACAAACGAGGAGAAATATGAAAGAAAATGGCCAGTTTACTCAAAAAGCTTGGATAGAATATTTTGTTTTGGCTGCAAATTGTTTAATTCGGTTTTTAGTACAAGTAAACTAGCTAATATTAGCACTAGAGATTGGAGAAATCTTAGTATTATGCTTAAGAATCATGAGATGAGTAATGAGCATATTATTAATACGAGTTTATAGATTGATTTAGAAATGAGATTATTTAAAAATAAAGTAATTGATAAAAGTATTCAAGAATAAATAAATAGAGATAAAAAATATTAAAAAAAATATAATCAAGAATTCTTGTTGTAGTAAAAACTCTTGATAAAAATAATTTGACTTTTCATAAGAAAAATAAAAAGATCTATCAAAAAAATAATAAAAATTTTTTAAGTCTAATTGAAATAATGGCAGAAGCCGATCTGGTGATGTAAGAACATTTTTGACGCATTAAAGATAATAAAATTCATACTCATTACCTTGGACATAAGGTATAAAATAAATCAATAAATTTGTAAGTGAAATTAGAAATAGATATAGAAGTAAAATATTTTTAAATAATACTTGATTGCACTCTAGATGTAAGTTATCAAGAGTAAATGTATTTCATATTGCACTATGTGGATATTTTATTAAGTCCAATCAAAATTATGAAATATTTTTTTGAATTATTAAAAATAGATGACATAACTGAAAAGATCTTTTTGATACTATTGTGGATGAAATAAAATATATCAGACTTGATGTTAATAATTTAAGAGGATAGGGATATAATAATAGATCTAATATGAAGGGCAAATAGCAAGGAGTGTAAAAAAGATTTTCAGATATAAATCCTAGATCCTTTTATACACCATGTGATTGTCACAATCTAAATTTAGTGCTTTATGACTTGGCCAATTCTTATACTAAAGCTATATTATTTTTTTGGAGTGATACAATATATATATTCATTATTTTTTTCTTCTATTAAATGATAAAAATTTTTATAAGATAATATATCCAGTCTAACTCTGAAATCATTTTCATAAATATATTGAGAAAGTCATATTGAAAGTATTAAAGCAATAAGATTTGAAGCTCCACAAATAGGAGATATTTTATTGAAATTAACAGAAGTTAGAGAAGATCCTAAAACTAAAAGTGAAGCTAATTACTTAGCAATATATAAGCTTAAAAATTTTAAATTTTTATTGGATATGACTATTTGGTAAGATATATTATTTGCTATTAACTCAGTTAGTAAAAATTTACAATCAAAAGATATACATATTGATATTACTATGGAATAACTAAAAACTCTTTTTTTTTTGAAAAATATAGAGAAGATAAATTTACAACCACTATAATTTCTTTTAAAAAAATTATATTTGAAATAAAAATAGAATCTAAATTTTATAATAAACATATCATTCATAGAAAGAAATAATTTGATGAAAATATTGATAATGAAACAACAAAATCTCTTGAAAAATTATTTAAAATTGATTATTTCTTATATATAGTAAATCAAGCAATTTTTTCACTCCTAAATAGATTTGAATAAGATATATAAAAATATTTTTAATTTTCTATTTAGTGATAAAAAATTAAACTCACTAGACAATGATAGTTTGAAAGAATATTGCCTTAATCCTTAATGTTCCTTAAAATATAATAACTACTATGATATTGATGGTTCAAATTTATTTTCAGAGCTAAAAGTTTTAAAAGAAATTATACAAGTGAAAGATAATAGTCCAATCGATATAATTATATGAGAAGAATCAACTCTTTTCCATATGCATAAATTTCTTTTAGAATAATATTAACAATTCCAGTAAGTGTGGCTTCGATAGCAAGAAATTTTTTAAAACTAAAAGAAAAAATTACTTGTAAGTCCCTCAATTGATCTGGACTTATTTTCTAGTCCCTGAACTACACAGATCGAATAAGATCTCTCTAGACTGCATAGTGAGTTATGCTCAAGTCCCTACCATTAAGAGAACAAACATGTTGCTATTTGAGTCCCTATAAATGATAAAAGTATCTTTATGGTGGAGAAATAACTAAAATGCCCTTATACATAATTTTGGAGGGAAAGTGAGTGTCTTCCCGTCATATTCTTCCTCATCTTTCTCACGGATGGCCATCTCCACACCTCTCCCATGGTAATTTTAGTATTTGCCATTATTCTCGTGCTTCAACGAGGGTAATTATAATATTTTAAGGGTAAAAAGGAGGTTATGTTGTAGATCCCTCATGGTTGTAGCTGGATGTTTCTTTTGCTTTGTAAGTCATTTATGGTTGCAAAAATTCTTTAGCACGTGCATGCATGTCTGGATTGATTGTATTAATTCACTCAATTTGAGTATATTTGTGGTATTAAGATGGCTGAAGTAAAAATTGAAATTTTGTTTATCATCTGAGGATTGATGCGATATTTTCACATTTAAACAAGGGTTACATAAATAGAAACATATTGTAGATATCCTAAAGTAATTACAGGTAATTTGATTATACATATGTTGTTACTGGTTGCACAACTACTAAGTATTTATTTATTGTGTTATTTAATAACTTGATATGTAGATGGATTGCTGATATCTGTTTTATATTTTATTTGTCAATGTGTTATACTCCACATTACTCATAAAGCAAGTAATTATAGATGGATTATCATATGGTGGTGGCAAAATATGGATAAGAAGAAAACATACTGAGGGTGAACCGAGAGTGCACATTGGATGAAATTGTAGATGGGATATATAGTAGGTGGGGCATAGATAAAGACATTCTGATACTGAAATATTAGCTTCTCACCCAAAAAAAGTCTATGTTTAAACTCAATAATGGTGAGGATGTTCAACACATGCTTGATTTTTATATTGCACTGAAGTCTCCATCAATAGAGATTAATGTCGAGACCAGCCTTAATAATGGATTAGAATCTACACGTCTAATTGATTCGGGGTAAAATTTTTTCTTTAAATTATTTCATTATTAATTGATTCACCTAAAGTTCATTGCCTGCTATAATTATTTTATTATTTTGATAGTATAATTGGTTCACAAGATATCAGGAGTATGGCTCTCACAGTCATAGCTTCATCCTAAGATTCTACATCTGCATCCAGCATTCGTTTAGGTAGATCATGGGAAAATGTAATAACAAGCATTGATCATCTATTTAAAGATGCAACTCATTTTAAAGAGGCATTAAGAAATTATTCAATCACCTATAACAAAGATTATCGATTCATCAAGAATGACAAGGGTTGGGCAGTATGAAAGTTATCCATGATGACTGCATGCATCAAAGGTTGGGCAGTATGAGACCTTTAAAAACAAGACCTTCAATAACATGCATACTTGCAGCGGTGGTATTAGGACAAGCAGACATCCAAAGGCATCAAAAATGTGGGTTGCCAATATAGTGCTTCAGAAACTAGAGACAGACCATTGCATGGACCAATTGATATCAAGAAGGATATTCAAAGAGATTTTAGCATTCATCTTCATTACAAGTAAGCTTGGCTTGGTAAACAGATTGCTAGAGTTCAATTACATGATGAAGATTATGCATCATTTGATCCTTTGCAATGGTATGGTGAAGCAGTGGCTGAGACTAACTCGAAAAGTTATTTTGACTTGAGTATCTAGATGGATGTTTTGAGAGGGTGTTTATATGTTTTCACACATGCTTGATTAGTTAGATTCAAGAGTGGATGCTGTCCTTTATTGTTCATAGATGGAACCCATATCTTTAAAAGGTATCGTGGTGTAATACTCCTAGTAGTGGCATTTGATGCTGAGAATGGGATGTTTCCACTAGCTTTTTCTATTGTGAGTGCGGAGAATGATTACAACTAGATTTGGTTTTGTGACAAACTACATGATGCAATTTATAACAATGAAGATCCTTACTATCATCAATTATGTTTTATTTCAGACAGAGCAAAAGGCTTGACAAAGGGTGTGAGGACATCATTTTCTGATGCTGTTCATGATTATTGTTTACGATATCTAAAAGAGAATTTAAAAAAAAAACTCGATGGATTGTCGGCAACGTAAAGAGAAAAAGTATTGAACCAAATTGATAGCACAGCATATGCACTACAGATATCATATTTCATTGGCTATATTAGTGACATAAGAGAGATTTTGCCGAAGGCATACGAATGGATTGAATGTGGCTCAGATATTAATCATTGGCCAAATACTCTTTTTAAGAGAGAGTGATATGGGGAGATGCACTCTAATGTCATGGAGTCATTTAACAATTGAGTGAAAGAGGCGCGATAGCTTTCAATAACTTCTATGGTAGACATGCTTCAATATAAGATGATGGAGTTGATATATGAGAGATGTGACCGCTCCCATACATGGGAGACACACCTAGTTTTTGGGATTGAGGAGCTGATAAATATAAACATTGAAGATGGGAGGGGTCTTACAATGCGATATTCAGATGGCAAGCGGTTTGAGGTAGTCGTGGATAGCCTATATGAAGTTAATCTAAATAGTCGTACTTGTTCATGCAGATATTGGCAGGTCTATGGTCATCTCTGCTTACATGCATAGCCAGCAATAATTAGGAAGCAGGAGTCAGTATATACATATGTATCTGAATTTTTCACCATCGATGCTTACCGGAGAATGTATGAGCATGCCATCTTTTCTATCACGAATATTTCTAAACCTATGGGGGTAAAGCATGAAGATTTGGTTATAAAACCATCTATAACCAAACCAAAGATAGGAAAGCTTAAGAAGAAGTATATTGAATCCCAACCAGAGGAAGTCCATTCACTTAAATGTTCGAGATGCCATAATGTTGGGCACAACCGGAAGATACGTAATGCCCCAATAGCTGAAGAATAAGTGTATTATAATATTTTAGTTATTTTATTTCACCAACATGAATAGTTAGTTTTTCATGAAGCTAATATATTATCTTTTATTTGTTTTATATTATTTTCTTTTAGATACAGCTCAACTCATGTCGAAATAATGAATGACTCTAGTGTATCAAGAAACCATATTTTTGCTGTCATGCTGATTCTTGAAGCCTGTATGCAAATATTCTAGTGAAACTCTCAAGTATAAGAAAGATAAACTTGTATAAGTTAGTTGCTTATGAAACTAATATATTATCTTTTATTTGTTTTAGGTTTACTTTCTTTTGGATGTAGCTCAACTCATGTCGAAACAATGAAGAACTCCAGTGTATCAAGAAATCATATTTTTGCTGTCATGTTGATTCTTGAAGCCTGTATGCAAATGTTCTATTGAGACTCTCGTGCATAAGACTGTAAACTTGTGTAAGTTAATTTTTTATTAAGCTAATATATTATCTTTTATTTGTTTTAGATTTACTTTTTTTTAATTGCAGCTCAACTTATGTTGAACAACGAAGGGCTCTAATGTATCAAGAAATCATATTTTTACTATCATGCTGATTCTTGAAGCCTATATAAAAATGTTCTATTGAGACTCTCATGTACAAAAAAGATGAACTTGTATACACTTGTCTTATTGAGACTACAAATTTTTAAGCTTGCATCTAAATATAACCAAATTGCATATAGTTTATTGATATTTTTGTTGTTTATTTACTATGGTTAGTGGATTGTAGTAGTTGTTGAACCTGTAGGTGGACTGCATATATAAATAGCTTGAATAATATTTAGCTGTGTAACTTATCCACACAATTATGTAATCAGAGATGAAAACTGTGTAACCAAAAACCATAAATTTGTAACTAAACAACATACTCATGTAACCATAAATCAAGCCCATGTAACTGGACGATAATGTAGCGTACCAATTGTGTAACTTAAAAATAAACCTGTAGGTGAACTGGGTTCGTGTAACCAAAATATATATCTATGTAATCAAAAATTTATTTTGTACAACCAATTATCAAAATTACATAACCAGAGAACTGAAACCTGTTTAAGCAAATCATAATCAGACAAACTTTAATAAATGATTTTGAGTTATTGCACTCTCTGTTCTTTTACAAATAAAATAATTAAAACAACTTATTGCACTCTCTATTCTTTTACAAATTTTATAGATCCGATTAACATTAGGAAGCCTATAAATAAACTATGAAAGGAGAGTACTCAAAATTTCACAAGGTAGCATGCCTCTTCAAAGTAGCATAAGGAGGGTTGCCTTGTTGATAAAGCTTTATTTATGTAAATTTTCCTACAAAATCTTACTTTTACTTTTGAGTCAGCAAAAATCAGAAAGCAATCGAAAAAAATAATTTTAAGTCAACAAATTCATAGGAAACCAGCATGTATATTCCACGAGGCGAGATCTAATAAAAACAGAACTCAAATAAATAAGAACAATATTATAACTTTATGTACACATCTTAATCTCAATTGTTCATCCATAAGTAAAAGTTACATTAAGTTTGATCCCCCATAGTGCTAGCCCCATCCCCATCAGCAGCAGTCTCCTCCTCATCCTAGCTATCTGGATGAACAGTAGTCTCCCCCATACGCCCTATTGGATCATCTTCTTCTCTTTGGGCCGCATGCCTTCCATCCCTCTTTTTGCTTCTTTGCGAATGAGCAGTGCACTATATTCTGCTCGTAGTTTTATAATATTACTAGATCTAAAGTCGAATTATATCCCATGTTAATATAATTATTCCAAATAAATAATCACAAAAACTCCACAACCAATACTCCTAAAATTAAAATAGTAATCGAACACAAAATTAACTAGTTTACCTCAGAAGAAAATAATGACAAGCACCTCTAAGCCTATTTAATATTCAATTGAATATGTACGTAGGTCCTACTGAGGACAATCATAAATTTATCGGAGCAACCAATCTGAAGCTTCGGACATATTATGATGCTTATCCAAATATTGACAAATCTATTTTTTCTATTATAATTAATCAGTAATTTATCAGTGATTTATACAACTACAAAAAATCTATGATAATATGCTCAGGATTAAGGAAACATACCAAATTAAGCCCATCAGGATAATAGGTGGGTGGAAAGAGGGAGGAGTAATGCTTGAAGTATTTCTTCTCTATATCTATCACTAGCAGGTGCCAGTGGCTATTTGTGCATAACGACATGAGGCCAATTTTATCGTATTAAATTTCAAATAAAAACCTCTGAGAACATTGTCTAGAGATTCTCAGAGTCTCTGTTGTGCATGTTGCTACAGCAAACACAAAAAATACAAGATCAATAAAAATATACAGGATGATTACAAAGTAAAGAAACTCTAACTACAAACTCACCAGCAGCAATGGCTTGATGAATATACAAGGAACATGCTTATCTGGTTTAGATTCATGGCGCTCCAGAAAGAGAGCCATGAATGCATCAAGAACCTGCATAATAGTTCAAAGTATTTAAAAATATTCATCAATCATTTTTATCCTAAATATTTTGATAGATCAACTGATATCATCTTCCAATATTTGGTTGAATAATAAATCACGAACTTGCTTTCGTGAAACATTAGTACCATTGGACCAAATTACTGTACTATAACCACATAGAAAATTTATGTAATCACAGATGATCACTGTGTAATCAAAATGGAAGAACATGTAACCATATATGATTACTATGTAATCAAAATTGAAAACCACATAACCAAAAGTGCAAAACATGTAACTGAAAATATTTTTAGTATAACTAAAAGTATATTGCGTGTAACCATATGTTTAAAATATGAAATCAAATATGTAATTAAAAAGAAATATTAGTAGTCCATGATCAGTCGGAGGAATCTCGCTATAGTCTCCCTCTCTTTCTCTGTAATATATTTCGACCCCGGATAATCCCCTCATTTCTCATAGTATACCTAAATATCGAAAAAATATAATTGAGTTTATAAGTATCATTATATGTATTGAAAAAAAAAACAAGAGTATAGTTATTGATGTACCACACGAAATTTAGTCATGTTGTCTATGTCAATGACAGATTTAACGGTAGAGGTTGGAGTGTCTTCTATGTGGGGTTCTTCAATTGTTTTATTTCTCATTAATTGGCGGATAGGTATGATCGCATAAGGGCTTTTTACTTTCACAGATTTCTCTTTATGGTTCCTACTCTTCACCATCCTTACTATTGAACATGATTTTTTTACACCCCTCCTCCTCTTTCTAGCACCAACCTCAGCCCTTGGTCCACCTTCTTACTAGACATAATATCTTCAACCACACTTGGTGGGGGCACAAAATTCATAGCTTGTTCATATTTCATGGCATCCACAGTTTCAGCACCTGCCGAAGGAACATCACAACAATCACTAAAAAATTTTGATGTTGCTCGATCACCTCCAACCTTGATTTGTTCCACATCCTTTGGAGGAACAAGTCTTTCTTCAAGCTCAACAATTCTCTACCTTAGAATATTGTTTTCCTTAGTCTATGAATTATCCCTCTCAACCTTCGATGCTTTCTCTTGCAGCGTAAGATGACCTCTTTCATTTTTCTTAACCCTCTCCCCATATCTACTCTCTTCTCAACTATTTTCTCTTTCCTCATCTTCATCTCAGATTTTATCTTTTTTGACAGGCCAATCCTTATCTTGGCAATGGCATCGATGTGTGATTGCTGTCCTTCTCTTGGTTGGAAGATCCATTTCTCTTCCTCAACTAGAATAAGGGGTTGTATTTATAAAATTAAATATTGGAGTACATAATCCATTGCACATAAATTTCAAGATTAAAAATATATAGATATAAGTAGCCACTTATGACAGGTAAGTAAGAAGGTAAAAAGAAAGCATAATCATTTTTAATAATTGAGTAACCAAACACAGTTATTATATATAACCAATAAGCACATGCAAGGATTTTTTAGTAACCATTAATGATATGAAACTATATATATGTAAAACCTTCGTGCACCAAACTTGTGAAATCAAAGTACATATCCTCTATTCTCAAAAAAAAGTACATATCCAAACTTGAAAATATTTACATTCTCATATGCCACTTTAGCAATCCTTGGCTGCAACTTCCTCTTAATTGAAATCCCTTTATACTATAGTTCAAAATTAAAAAATAAAAATTATGTTGCAGCAAAATAAATGTAAAATTATAAAAAAATCATGGAGGTGGTGGGCGCTTATATTGAGAGTTGTTATGTAACCCCTTAAGTACTTTACCTTCACCTTCTTGCTCGTATTTCATTTTTGGACTAATATGGCCTTCTCTTTGATAAAGCTATGCATAAATCATACACGGCCTGACCTCATGCAAGGTTAGAAAGTGAAAAGGGATTTTCTACATATCTACACAATAAACAAGACCATAAGTATTTCTAATATATAAGTTTATAAACAAATCAAAATTAGAATATATACCTAAAGATCCACCTAGCAACTTTTATGTTATTTATTAGGAATAAAAATATCCCCATGATGTATAAACAAATAAGATGGATAAAATTTTCAAAGTCCTCCATCTCTTCTCTCTCTACAAAAGATAATATAAGGCCCTCCAGTCTTTGTCGCTTAAATATCCCATCACCGTGTATTCTTTGGTCAAAATACTTTGTAACCATAGTACTCTTTTTCTAATCATCCACTTGAAAACTGACACAAATGCTATATATCGAAAGATCCAAAATAAAACCAACATCCCTCGCACTCTAGCTTAACAAGTGACTGCCTATCCTAAAATAATCAGAATCTGTATCATAGGTTACAAGTAGATCATCAATAATTTCTCTCTCTTATTTAATAGAGGATATGTCAAGTAATGCATGAAATGGAGTCATGCTCATGTGGCTCTAGTGATCTTGACTCATTTTTTTTTAATTTTCAATATGAATAGGTGATATGACGTAATATAGTAGCAACAATTAATTGGAGGACCTTTATCACTTCTCTCCTCTCCCTCCTTGCTATCAATCATCTTTCTCCTCCACTTCTCTCTCTTTCTCACTAATGTCATCCTTTAACTCCTCACCCCACTCACCTCTCTCCTTCTCCCCTCTCAACTCTTGCCTCTCCTCCTCCCTTCTTAACTCCTTTAAGGAATTCTTGGCAATTCTCCTCCTTTTAATATCTCTCTCTTTTGCTACTAATTTTTTTGTAACCTACATAAAATAAAAACATTAAATATAAAAATACTACAAAAAATAAAGGCTCTAGAAAATTCTAAAAATATTTTAAAATATATGTAAAATATTTCCATAAGCCTCTTGGAATGTTATTTGTCCGTCAGCTATATCCGCATGCTTAAAAGTAATTGGAAATGTTATTTACATATATTGGGCATGTTTTCTGATCATTTGTAGTAAAATCATTTGGTAACGGTTTATACCATTCTTAAATGAACTTTTGAAATATTATGCTAAATCATTTTCTATGCAAATTTCAGTCACGTTATTTATCCATCCCTGTAGCTCTTTAGGAATATTTTTTCAAATGTTTCCTTAGACTGCCAACAATGTTAACTAAATATCTTCATTGATTTGATGGTAATGGATTAAGAACATTTTCCATAATTAATAGAGATATTTTTCAAATTATCTCAACAGCTCTTTAGGAATATTTTTTCAAATATTCTCTTAGAGTTATAACAACGTTAACTAAACATCTCCATTGATTTGATGGTAATGGATTAAGAATGTTCTCCATAATTATAAAAATATTTTGCAATATTTTTAAAAATCTATAGAGATGTTTGTATCCATTCCAACAACTTTTCATGGATGTTTTCTAAAATATTCCTGTATTTAGAAACCTATGTATCAATAGTTTTTAAAACATTCCTAAAATCCTGTGTATCAATTTTGAATTTTCAATTGAACACAAAAATTTTTAAAATTTCTAACATTATATTCCATAGACACAGACATTCAATTTTTCAACAAATAAGGATAGAGAAATATTACATTTTAAATATTATAAAATACTAATTTCAAGAAATCTCCAAAAGATAAAGTTGTTAAGCCTGTATCCAAATCCACCAATAGACTAAAATACATCCTTAAAATTCAAAAGTACTCAAACAACATTCGTGCATGATCTCACATGCTTACACATATGTCCTAATATACAGTAAAAAAATTACAGCATTTGAGGTTGATGTCTAAGCCTGCACAAACATGATAATAAAAGATTTATTTATTTCTCATTCAACAACTCATATTCAAATTCATTGAACATATCATGTGCACTTTGATCTCACCAAGTACTTTGTTAAGTATTTTTTACACAAGCCAAAACGTCTACTACTTATGTTTGTTGCTCAAAATTGATGACTCACACACATAACTTGAAAACCATTTTCATATATCGGAGGCTCTGAAAGATAGTAGTTTGATATTGTATCATATTTAATGATATAAATAAAATAAAAATAAAAAAAGATGTAAGAAATAATTTCTATATGTTACTGTTAATGACAAAAAATAACAGACCAGAAAATGAGATTTCTGATTAAGAATTGACAATCACTTAAAAGAATAGTAAATAACAATTGATAATTAAATTAGAGATATAACATCGATAGTATGTAACTAAGTCATATTAGCCAACTAAACTACAAAAAAAATGAAAAAAAAACTAATGCATTCACTTACCTTCATAGGATCACCTTCATAATCGTTGGGTGCCTGTGTCTCGTCATTGTCAACTTCATTTGATTTATTTTATGGAGGGTTAATCCTTCCATGTAATAGGAAGTCAGTCATCATTTCTTCTATATATTGTAACCTCTCTTTTAAGCTTGTCATTTTTGTTAGCTGTCCTTCAACCACTTTCATCTTTTGTAACTTTGCTTGCATATCTGCACATTTTTTCTTCATAGATTTTCACTCTTCACGTGATATGCGAATGGTCTTTGCTATCTCAATCATAGTTGACTTATAACCAGCCCCTCTTCCATGAGATAAGTCTGGTCGAGTCGCTAAGACATGTGCATATATATCATCCCTATATAAAGGTCTCTCACCTTCTTGTGTGGGTTGGGATCTAAACTCCTTTAGTTTTTTCTAAAAATAAGATTCAAGATTAACTATGTCAAGTAGATGCACTGATCTTCATATTTCCATGCATCCAAAAAGCAATAATA
The DNA here is from genome assembly GCF_000442705.2 of Elaeis guineensis. NCBI lineage: Eukaryota > Viridiplantae > Streptophyta > Magnoliopsida > Arecales > Arecaceae > Elaeis > Elaeis guineensis. Next base: position 96,280,364 of record NC_025993.2, on the reverse strand, counting down.
TATATAGATATCTGACTATTTCATCCGTCTACACCCTTTTAACAGTAGGTTATGATCTAGTTTAAAAAAATAAAATATTGAATTGGAATACTTTTAAGTACAATATAGTACAAGCATACAATATTTTGATTCCTTCAATTTTGGGTCATAACTAGAGATTAAGCAAAGAAATCTCACATATACTTCCTTTGATTTTGGGTCATAATATCCTAATGCAGCCTTTTTCGTTCGATCTCTACCTCCCATACATCACAGAGATCAGCCATCTCACCAGTTTCAGGATTTATCTATCATATATCTATGAGAAAAAATTGAGAGACATAAATATGTCAACTCAGAGCTGATGTAATACAACAACTTGAACAACTTACTACTTCATACTCCTTTTGGCAAAATGATTTGGGCCCAGTAGTAGATATATATGATTACTTGATTGGATCGACTTTTAAATGCCTTCTTAGATTTGATTTGAAAATTTTTTTTCTCATACTCTTCAATGTATTTGTGCCATAAGTTTGGTGCCATTCCTTCAGCTACTGTAACTTGCCACTCCTCAGCTATTCTGAATAGTAAGTAATACTCATGATAAAGCCTACACTTCACCAATATAAGCTTGCACCCATACTCATAAAGCAATAACTGCAAAATTTTTCTTGCTTTATCTCTGATGTATCAGGGGTCATGTCATCCTTCTCTTCCAAAATTTTGAACTTCGGAGGACTCTCTAGACAAACCACAAAATATTTCTGTAATGTAGATAAAGAACTTGTATAAATAATTCTTTCCTTAAATGGAATGTAGTATGAATCAAACAAATATAATGGTGTACAAAGAACAAAACAAAAAAATAATATAATTAATGTCATAGATTTCTTTTTACTATGATTTTTGCCCACATCATATCATTTTTCTCTTTCTTAGCAGACAATCTGACCTCAATTGGAGTGCGAGTGTAATCTCTCGTACTTTTGTCAAGATAGTTGCCCAAGTACTTTACGTTCTTTCCTACAAGAGTAGTAAAGTCTTTAGGTGGTATTGTTACCATTAGTTTGTTCTCATCTCCATTTTTTATTAAGTCCAAATTAATTGCCTTGTGTATCCCATGCTTAGACTTCTTTTTCTTACTAGTATACTGGCCGGCTAACTTTGGCTCCTACATTTTCTAACCCTTTGCGTTAAGTGTGTTCACACTCATTTTTTGTTGGTTTAAGAAAGTTGAAAACAAAAAAATAAATAAACCATGAAAGCAGAATATAAAGTTGAACTCAAACCTCACTTGCTACCACATACTCAATAACTCAAATTATTGTGTCATATAAAAATATATATATATTTAATAAAATACATAGATTATTAACTTTATCTCTTCATTAGAGTAAGACATGTAAAGTCAAATATCTATGTGCTACATGTGTGTCTGATTGAAACTTGAGATGGTGGCTACATAGCAGAAGTTTGACCTCCAAGTCTAGATGTAAGGCCTGTAGCTCTCTGCCTAATTGGTGCATTGGGTGTGAGTCCCTGCGTAGTGCATGTTAGATCTGTGCTGCCTTATTGTCTCATTACTGCATTGTCCTCATCTTATAAGGCTATGGGAATAGTACGTAGAATACCTTTGTATTTTGAAGCCATTTTTGTAACAAGAGACGAAGATATAAAAATAGTTAGTTAAATCTAAAGGCATAAATTAACATAAATTTTTATGATTCTTTAGTTGCATACTTGTTACATAATAAATAAGCAAAGACATAAAATTAGCATAAGATTTCATAATTGCACACCTGTTTAAAATAATCAGGAAGAATTATAATAAATTTATTTGGATTCTGAAAGGTATGTTTGTGTTTCAGCATGATTATAGTTGTCTACATCCTCCACCCCCATTTCATTATTATCATCAGATATGTCATCTTCAAATTCAAAAAGATAAGCAATACGATCTTTAATCTCCTTGGCCAGTGAAAATGGTACTTTCACTAGCAATGTCATCCCTACTAAGTATATCAATATTGTCATCTTTATCTAATAGTTGATTGATATGTCCAGCATCTACATCCTCTTCTTGATGGGCCTCCTCAATCTCTATGTTGTCATCATGTATGTCATCCCCACTCAAAGTAATATTGTAGATATTCCTTAATTTTATTTTCATTACAACCGCCCAATTAGAATCGACAGGATGTGAAATATAAAATATTTGTTCTCTTTGCTGGACCAAGATAAATAGATCAGTTATATTTAAATGCTTATTGACATTAACACTTGTGATCCCAAATATATCAACTTTATATCTAGACCTTAGATGTTGGAGATCATATCGTGATACTTAAAAAGATATGCGTATTTTGATCTAAGATATGTCAGCTTCCAAATCTCATCAATGATCCCATAATACTCTTTTTCCATAGAATTATTGTCTACCTACAAAGTACTCCTGAACTTTGAGATCCCATGCTTTAATCACTTAAAAATGTATGAAAATGATAACCATTGATATCAAACCCATGGTATATCTTGGAAGTAAATGATGGATCCGAAGTCAAGAAAAAAAGATCATCGGAGACATTATGTTATTAATGTAATTCGTCCACCTAAGATACATTATATTTTAATAGTTAGATTGGTGCATCTAGTGATATCTAACACTTATAACTTAACTTTTCAATATCTACATGATTATGAAACCAATCAAAAAATTCAGCATTATATCTTTTCATAAATTTAGGATGACTCATGCTCGATAATGTACTTTTATATAATCTATGTACAAATCAACAAACATGTAAATTTTACTATACTGATTACAGTATATCATCAGTTTAAAAAATTGAGTGTTTGAAAAATATAATTGATAAGAAATTCACTAAATGAAGCTATTAATGCCAATAATATTGTTTAGCACGTATAATTGTACCTTATGCCACTCATCATATGTTAAAGTCTTAAATTTTGCAGCTCCTACTAGATTCCCTAATGAAAAAAAATATTTCTGAGATATGGCAAGAATGATGACTATTATCATCATTGTATTTAGAAGAATGATCGAACTTAGTCTCGATGTCCTTCAAATATATTGATCAGAATGTCAAACATTCATTAGCAATATATAATTCCGCAATTTACCTCTCAGGCCGTGCTTTATTTCTTACCATCAATTTCAAGTTTCTCATGTACTTTTCAATGGGATACATCCACCTATACTGTACAGGACCAGATACTTTCACCTCTTCAGCAAGGTGTACAACTAAATATACCATCACATCAAAAAATGAAGGAGAAAATATCATTTTGAGCTGACAAAGTGTTAATATAATTTCGTTCTGAAGACAATCAAGATCATCTAGGCTTAATGTCTTCGAGCACAAGTTTTAAAGAAAAAAGCTTAATGTAATGAGAGGTTTACAAACTTCTTTCGATGGAAAATTCCTCACTACAAGTGATAATAATCACTATATAAATACATAACAATTATGACTTTTCATATTGAAAATCTTTCGCTTCTTTTCATAAACACACCTACTTAACTTGGAAACAAACCCATCAGGTGTTTTGAGACCCATTAACATTCTATAAATAGTTGCTTGCTCTTCATTAGATAGATAATATCGAGCTGCAAACATATATACTTTATCCCCTCTTGTAATAGGATGTAATTTAGGTCAGATATCCATTTCAACTAGATCATAACGGCTGCTCAATATATCCTTTGTCTTCCCAGCAATATTTATTATTATCCTCATAATATTTTTACAAATATTTTTCTCAATATACATCACGTCAAGGTTATGACAAATTAACACTCTTTCAATACGGTAACTCAAAAAACATACTCTTCTTCCTCCAATTAAAAATAGTATTGGATTGATTGTTTCTAGCCCTCGCATTCTTCCCAAAGGGCATTAATCTAGATTTTCTAGCATCTTTAAAATCTCTGCACTAGACAATGATTTAGGCTTATCTCTTTTCTCCATGGTCCCATTGAAACGAGCTGCATCCTTGTGCCACTTATGACTCTATGGTAGGAATCTTCTATGTCCCATAAAATACATTTTTTGTGCCCCATTCAAGCATCGACTACATGTATCCTTATGGCATATGAGACATTCCATATATCCTTTAATAAACCAACCAGACAAATCTTTATATGCTGAAAAGTCATTTATCATCCATATTATAGCTACATGCAAACTAAAGTTATTTTTTGTATAAGCATCAAATGTTTCAGCTCTATTTACCCACAAATCAGCTAAATCTTTAATTAGAGATTTTAAGAAGACATCAATGCTCATTCCTGGGCTATGTGGTCCTGATATTAACAATGAGAGAAAGATGTAAGGTTGTTTCAGATATAATCATGAAAAAAGATTGTATGGAATAGGAATAATAGGCCAAATGCAATGCTGAGAGCTCATTTGCCCAAACAAGTTGAACCCATTTGTTGCCATATCCAACCAAAATTACGTGGATCTCTTGCAAATTCAACATATTCATTGTCAAAAGATTTTCAAGCTGGTGTATCAGCTGGATGTCTCATTTCTCCATCTTCTACTCTCTTATTATAGTACCACCTTATATGTTCTGCAATCTCATGTGACATATACAGCCTTTGTAATCTTGGCTTGATGGAAAAATATCTTAGCACCTCGTGTGACATATTTTTTTTTACACTTGTTTCAACACTGTTTTTCCATCTAGATAATCCACAAATAAGGCAACACTGTGCATCAATCAATGACTCTCAATAGACAATACAATTGTATTTGCATACGTCATATTTAACATATGTTAAGCCTAAATCGGACATATACTTTTGATAACTGTAAAAAGAATTAGGAATCTCTTCCTTAGCACTTGGAATTAACTCTTCAAAAATCTCAACTAATGCATCAAATGATGCATTACTCTTATCGATACATTATTTTTAGGTGGAGAAGCTTCACAATAGTAGTTAACCTTGACAATCCAGATCCTAAAAATAACCTTTTTTGTGCATCATGAAATAATTTTGAGAAAGGGATTTTCATCCCAACACCTCCTTCAGTTTCAGAGGTCTCAATCTCCTCAGTTTGCATACTTTCAACTATTTTAGTTGTAGTTCAGATATCATTAACCAATCCAATCATATCATCAAATTGAAAAGTATTTAATGAATCTTTCTTTTGATGCCGACCAAAAATATTTGGAGCTTCTTCATGAAATGTCTATGTCATATAATCATGGATTATTCCATACTTCAATAAATGGAACCTAATATCCTTCTTATTCAAATACTTATGATTTCTATACTTAATGTAAGGATATAGAATCTTACCACCCTCAGTAGAGCATTCAAAGGCATAATTCAAAAACTCTTCAATTCCTACTTTATATTCATCAGATAGCCTATTACATATTTGCATCTAACTCTTGTTAGGTGCCATTACCTATATAAAATGTCAAGTATTGATAAATATTAGAAATAAAATTTTTAATTTTTAATTTACAAAATATTGATGATTGCTAACATATACCTCTACTTCAGAGGTCAGAGTGAGAGGTGTCTAAAAATAAGTATTTGAGAAGACAAAAGAGAAGAAACAAAACTCAACTCAGTTCATCAATTCCAAAGGCATCTCTCATCATCAAAATCACTTTCTTTCGGAGCACTATTATACTAAAATAAAAAAAAATATTATTGTAGTAAACAATCATAACAAATCAAACTGATAATGAACCCTTAAGTTTCTATAATCACACAACTCCATAATAAATCTGAAATCAGCCCCTAAAATCAAACACCTAAGTCTTTCATCAATGAATACAAGTATCAAACACCAAATTCAAAAAGACTATGGAAACAGAGAATTTAGACTCATTTTAGAAAGAGTATCAATTTAACCAAAGAAAAATAAGAAAAACTGAAAATCCATAAAAAAAATGTAAAACCAGGTAGAGAAGATAAAGAGTAAAAAAGTTGGGAATGTACCAGGTAGAGAAAGCCAAGCAAAGATTTTTGAGTCAGTATCCTCTCCAAAATCACAATATTACTGCATAGGGTTTGTTGCGGCCAATCCCCTCGTCGCCTGATCGCCGGGAGCGAGCGCCTGCAAAAGAAGTCCGCACTGACTGGAGGTGTCTCCGACGGGGACCCTCCGATGATCAAGTCAGAGAGGAGACTAGGCAACAGTAGAAAAGAATCAAGGAGCTCAGCGAGAGAGAGAGAGAGAATAAGCTCAAGGGTTTTCGAAGGGACCTCCTCCAGTACTGTTGCCTTCTCCATTTTTTAGTAGGGCACGGTATGGCGCCGTCATTAATGGTGTAGACAATGGGAGAGTTGTCAAATCATCGAGGACTGTCAAATCACCGTGGGGCTGTCAAATCACTAGGGTTGACCCATGTCTTAGGTGGGATAATGCCCCAGGATAGCTAAGCCGCACGCCGCTGTCAGGACGGACAGTTTCTAGCAGTCGTACGGTATTTGAAGGAGTCGACCGACTGTATGTCGGTGCCTGGTTGAGGAATGCCGGGTGACAGCCCAGGGACCCTCCGACGGATAGTCGGGGGTGTTGCGAGAGTCGGATATTGGGCTCCACAGTTCGGCTAGTCGGGAGGGGAGAGGGTCTGCCCGATCGAGTATATGTCGGTCGGGCAGCATCGGCAGTCGTCGGTCGGCAGAGTCGGGTGCCAGTCAGGCAAGCCCGACGGTGAGTCAGCATGAGAGGGACCGATCGGCATATCCCAACAGTTGCCCCCCTCCACTCCTGAGTCGGATGGTGTGCTGGCCAGCATCCTTGCGCGGGCGACGGCGTCGGGCGAAAGGAGTGGATATCCATCGTATTAAGTTCTCACTCTGATGACCATACCATTGGTCGGTCCGGTGTCAGACGTCTCACGAGTGTCAGATGTCTCATCCCGTCGGGGTCGGACGTCCCGTCCCATCGGTGTCAAGCGTCTCGTCCCGTCGGGGTCGGACGTCCCATCCCATCGGTGTCAGGCGTCTCGTCCCGTCGGGAATGGAAATCGCCATTTTTGCTGTCCCTTCGGGAATGCAAAATGCCACGGTCTTTTTGCCACGTGGCAGGTGGCCATTGGGCCGGGTCCGCTAAAGCGGATGGAGATGACGTGGCCCGATCTGAGGATAGGTGCGTCGAACCGTCAGGTCGAAGGAGGGCCCAGATGTCGCCACGTGTCGTGATCTGGGAGATCCTCACTGGTCGTGCTTTCATCTCGACCGTCGGGGGGCACTATATATACAGGGTCGCCTGCATCCGGATTTCTACTTTTCACACTTGCTATCGAAACTCTGATTGAGCGGTCCCTGGCCTCAGGTAACTGTCCCGTTCTCCCCCCTTAGGAAATCTTTTCCCCTAGGAGCCTTCACCGTTATCCTTCTTCTTCCTTGCTTCCTCGTGGTTCTCTTCCTTCTCCTTCTTATTCTCTAACTTCTGTTCCGGTGTAATGGCTAGAACATCTCCAAGAGGGGGTCGGTCGGGGAACCCGGTTGACGATCCTCGGTCGACCCCGGAGGTGGAGGTCTCTTCACTTTCGGGGCCAAACGTTGATCGGCTCCGGGAGCAATATTACATCCCGAAGCAATTTCAGCTGTTCGCCCATGGAGCCAATGGTCGGGTTAACAGCCCGCCTGAGGGCCAGGTGGCCTTCTACGTCGAGGATCTCCAGGCCGGTCTTTGCTTTCCGGTCCCGGAGTTCGTCCGGAATGTGCTAGACAATTATGGGCTATATCCGACGTAACTTGCATCGAACTCGGTCCGGCTAATAGTCAGCTTCACCCTGTTGTGTCGGCTTTTGCCGACCGACCCTCGGATTTCACTCTTTTGAGTTTTTTTTGTTCTCCGACCCCATTCTAAAGCCCGAGGGTGGTGGTATTTCAATCCTCGGAAGGGACTCTCCTTCATTACCGATCTTCCATTGTCGATTCATAGATGGAAGAATCAGTTCTTCTTTGTTTCTTCTTCCGTTCCTTGGGGGTTCTCTACCCATTGGGGGAACCCCCGAACCCAACCAAACGAGAACAGTAGGGTGGAGGCCGGGGACCGGGAAGACTTCCACCATCTGAAGGACATCTCGATGCCGAAGCAGAGGGAGCTCGTCACCGAGCAGGCCTTGTACGACGTCGGTCTCAGCTTGGTGCCCCGCCTAGGTCTGTTCTATTTTTTGTTCGTTTTTTTTTTTTCGATGCTGATCCTCCGTCATTGTTGCAGATATGCCACCGAGGACAAGGTTGACGGTAGCCGACATCCGACAGCACGCGGCGCGGAAGAGGCCGGCGCAAGGGGCTGAACCATTGCGGCCTCCCAAGAGGCCCCAGGTAGCTCCACTGAGCGAGCTGGCTGGGGCGGAGGCGGAGCCCGGACGGGCATCGGATCGGAAGCCGATCATTGCACTGTCGGTGCCGACAGTGCCTGTTGAAGTCCCGTCCGAGCGACCGTCGGCCGAGGGAGCAGCCTCACCCGAGGGATGGGCGGCCGAGGAATCAGTCGAGGGTGTGTCGGCTGCTCAGCCGGCAGAAGAGGTTCAGGAAGAGGCTCGCGGGTCCGAACAACCTGCGTCGGCAGCTGCCGCACCTTCGGGAGGGACCCAGTCGGGCTTAAGCATGCCCTCCCTTTCTGATGTCAGGGCCTGGATATCCGCACGAGGGAAGACCCCAATGGCATCCGACAACAACAGGAGGTCGGCCGGTGGTGGGGGGTCGACTGACTCCCCACTTCCCAAAGGAGCGTCGGCCCTGGCCAACCACGACTTGGCCAGGAGGCTATGCCAGGCACTCATCTTTCTGGCTGACGTTGAGGCCATGAAGAATCAATGTGTCTCCGATATACTGTCCTCGTTCTACCCGACTATGATCCGGGTAAGTCTTCCTCTTTTTCGTTTTCATTATCGTTTGTCACAAGTTCGGTCTTCTGACGGTTGGCTTCATTTTTTACAGCTGATTTATAACATATCCGAGCTGGAGGTTGGATATCGAAGATTCGACGATATGCGCGTGGCCTGGAAGGATAAGGCCATGGCCGCCGAGGCCGATAAGGTCATACTGGTCGACCAGTTACAGCAGTCGGTCGATCGGGAGGCCCGACTTGAGGGGGAGATCTCCCGTCTCACCGAGGAGGTCTCCCGACTCACAGGCGCTCTGGCTGCTTCGGGGACCGAGTTGCAGTCGTCCCGGGATGACGCAAGTGGAAGTCCCGCATCGTTCGTTGGCTGCATCACGAGCGGGATGACTTCGCCAAGGAGCTCAAGGCTGAACGCGAGCAGCTTCGAATGAGCCTAGGGAATCTCGCTAAGGCTGAAGAGAACCTGTCCACCGCTCAGGCCGACGCGGACATCGCTAGGGCGGAGGCGGAGTCGACGAAGGAAGCCATGGGTCGGGCCGTGGAGGACTTCCGTGACTCCGAGGAGTACCGGGAAGAACTTCTGGAGAGCGGCTTCCTTTCGTACCGAGTGGGGTACGAGGATGCTCGGGAAGCCGTCCGGAGCTTGTATCCGGAGCTCGACCTCAGTAGCATTGTCCTGCCAGAGTCGGAGGCCCAAGCTGCGGAGGAGATGGCTGACCTGTCATCGGGAGATCGCGCCACCGTAGTGGAAGCCGAAGCCGACGCAGACCAGGCCACCGAAGGTCAGGCGGCTTCGACTACCGAAGCGACCCCGACCCCTGAAGCCCGAGTGGATACGCCGACTGCCCCCAATCTTCACCCGATGGAGGAAGCCGACTCCGAAGATTAGTCGGTCTTTTGTTTTTACTTTTGTTCAGCATACTTGTAATCAAGCTTCGGTCTAATTTTGTAAACTTAGCCCGAACTTTAATGAAATCAAAGTCTTTTTAACTTTGACCTTTTCCTCTGTATGTATCTTGAGAAGTGTCTTGTATGATTCGCCGAAATACTTTTTGAACGCATAAGTCATAAGCGCAATGTACTAGTTAGGACGTTCGATAGGATCCCAGATAACGATCCGAGATAGTCGGTAGCGCGTACTGCGGCAAAGGCAGAGCGAATTCCGACTTTGGATCCGCCTCTCGACTGTCGTGTGACCCGACGGTCGAGACTTAAGTCGGACGTGAGTCGGGCGCGTACATCGAGTCGAAGGTCGACCGACCTCCGTACATAGCTCGATGGTCGGGTTATTCCGTAGGATCTGATAGTCAAATGTCGTCCGATGCGTTTAGTCGAATGGCGTCCGATGCGTTCAGTTAAATGGCGTCTGATGCATTTAGTTGAATGGCGTCTGACGCATTTAATCAAAAAAATGATGACAAGTCGAGTTCCCATTACCCAGACCTAGGTCGGGTACATATGTCACATCATGTGATAAACGGTGGTAAGCTGAATACCCTTCGACCGATCGTAACCTGGTTGGTAAGTTGCGAACGTGACATCGGTCGCATTGGCGCTTGGGCTTTCTTGGCCGGGGCCGAGTCGGCGAGTCAGCCGATCATTTTGCCCGAAGGTTTGTCTATAGAAGGAGTGTAACTCCCGTCGTCGTGGATGTATCGGTCGTCGCAAGCGTCCGATGTGTCGTTGGCGATCGGGCTGTTGGTTTTCAATGAAACGTTGGGCTCAAGTCGGGACGTCGGGGCTCGTACTTCTGGCGAGCGCCGACCCACAGTCGAAGAGTCAAGATTCCAGACTCCGAGGTTTTGAAACTGAATTTGTATTCCGGGTGAGGGGATACAAAGTTCACTGGTAGTACAACTTTAGATTGTCGGCATTCCAGGTTCGGAGAATGGTGTTCCCTTCTAGAGGCTCCAGTCGGTAAGCTCTCGACCCGTAGGTGTCCGCTACCTTGTAGGGTCCTTCCTAGTTCGGAGCTAACTTTCCCTGGTCTAGAGGCTTCGAGACTTCTGCCTTTCTTAGGACTAGGTCCCCAGGTCTGAAAAGCTTCGGTTTGACCTTGGCGTTGTAGTATCGGGCTACTCTCTGTCGATAAGAAGCCATATGAAGCTGTGCCTCACACCAGAGTTCGAGTAGGAGGTCCAGGTCGGCCCTCCGACACTCAGAGTTGTCCGGCTCTTGGTACTGCTCGACTCTAGTCGATGGTAGTCCGATTTCGAGCGGTATCATCACCTCCGTCCCATAGGCCAAGCTGAAAGGTGATTCTCTGATTGGGACACGGGGTGTCGTTCGGTACGCCAATAGAATGGAATTCAACTCCTCGACCCAGAGGCCTTTGGCCTCATTCAGTCGGGTTCTAAGTCCATGCAGAATGGTCCGGTTGGTCACCTCAACTTCACCTTAATGTGAGTTCCCCCTCTCCCACGTGAGGCACCTTTTGCGGGGCAAAACCATGAGGGGTGGGGTGTTAACCGGGTCAAAGGCCTGGGCCCCGCTCCAAAGCAGACAATACCTCACGATTGGGTGGAGGAGATGGTTCCGTACTATAGGCAGTAGACCTCAACAATTGACGCCGTCTGTGGAAACCCGTCCCCTACCTGCAGTAGTACGCTCCCTTGCTGGGGGGGCTGTTGTGGGATGGGCATCTGGGGCATTGAGCCCGAAAGTCCCATACAGGATACAATCAAGAGAGCCTACTGCTTATTAGTGCGAGTTCCCCCTCTCCCACGTGAGGCGCCTTTTGCGGGGCAAAATCGTGAGGGGTGGGGTGTTAACCGGATCAAAGGCCTGGGCCCCGCTCCAAAGTGGACAATACCTCATGATTGGGTGGAGGAGATGGTTTCGTACTATGGGCAGTAGATCTCAACAGGGTTATTTTTTTTTCATGGGATCCATGGATGCGAGAAGGCACATGATAGGATTTTTAGGGGTTTTTTCCATAGGAGAAGGGAGAACGTGAGGTGCGGGAGAGAGAAGGGAGAATAAACGGGAAGGCCCAAGAAAAAAGGGGGGGAATGTTTTTTTTCTGTGGGAGAAGAGGAATGCAAGGAGGCGCACGAGAGAGAGGAGGGTACATGGGAGGTGTGCGAGAGAAAAGGGATGCTTTGTTTTTCCGTGAGAGAAGGGGAACGTGAGGAGGTGCGTGAGAGGCTACGAGCTGGGAAGGAAGTTTGCACTATAATAAATTGGTTCATATGGGGAACCTTTTTAATGGGAACAGGGAGGCACCACACTATAAGTGTCACGCCCCCAGCCCGAGATCGTGAGCAGGAGGTCGTGGCAACCGCCGCATACTTATGAAGAACTCTCTCCATAAGCATGCAAGGCATCTCATCACGATATCAATGCATCACAGCGGAATAAATTTAAATAATTATTATTCAACTTTAATTCAAGTACTTAAAACAAATATCTTACATCCAATAAATTTTTTTTTTACTAATAATAAAATAATATATCTAAGTTCAATGAAGTTGACAATGCTAAATCTCGCCTCTAAAAGCTCTGTTCCAATATTTCTTCCCACGCTCGAAATTAATTATCTGAATCTGAAAAATAGAAAGAAAGGTAATGAGCTAGATAGCCCAGTAAGTAACAAATATCTCAACTAGATAATTTAGATATTATATAATTTTCAAGAACAATGTTACAAATAAACATAAAAATATATTTCATGCTAATTTAATACAAATCCAATACTTTCAAATATTCACATATAATATAATCATAAATCTGATTCGATTCAAAACACTCGTAACTCAACAGCCTCGACTATGACCAACATTTAACCCCCACTGGCAGGGTCCACAAACACCAGCGCACAACCCCCACTGGCAGGATCCACTGAGTACCAACGAATAATCTCCATTGGCGGGGCCCACTGAAACATAGTTAGGCTGAGAGCATAAATCCGATTCTGTATCAAACATTTTGTATCATAATATATCATAATATTTCTCACGAAACGTGTGCATAATCGACGTACCATAATATTTCAAACGCACTTTTCTTTCAAAACATAATTTCATAAATCATACATAATTTCAGAGAATAATTATTTATTTTCAGAATAAATATGAAATATCTCGAGAAGATGATTCATTACTTACCTTTCACGGAGCACTGAATGAATAGATCGACTAACTTCTAAGAGTTCTTCAGTACCTATTATCCAAAATTATATTTTTACATTAATTTTAAATTTAAAATTTAATCTAAACAAATTCCAAATCAAGACCTCACTTAAAATCAGACTCTTCCCTAAACTCGATCAAAATCATCAAATGAAGCCTTACACTATGCTAATCCTAGAGGAATAACTTTAGAGAGAGAAAAATCCATCAAGAGAGAGAAATAATCTAGAGAGAGAAAATTTTAGAGAGAGAAAATAGAGAGAGAAAGTCCAATTTCAGAGAGAGAAGTAAGGGTTCAGACTGAAAGAAGAGAGAGAAGAGAGAGAAACTCTCCCTCTCTTTTTTTTTCTTTTATTTATTTATTTATTTATATATATATATATATTTATTTTATTATTATTATTATTGTTATTATTATTATTTATTATTTATTTTTTATTATTTATTTTTTTTCTTTTCTTTTCTTTTTTTTTTCTCTTTTTTCTTCTTTTTTCTTCTTTTTTTTTCTTTTCTTTTCTTTTCTCTTTTTTTTCTTCTTCTTCTCTCGGGCTCCTTCCAGGCCGAACAGAGGACCGACAGTCCCCTCCTTTGCCGGGCCGTTCAGGCCGCGACCGCCACGACGGAGGCCGGTGGCAGAGGGGGGGCCACTCCCTCGGTCACGGAGAGGCATGGCCGGCGGTCGATTGCGATCGCCGGCGTCGAAAAATCCAAGAAAAAGAGGCCAAAACAGGGGTCTCTTTTCCGATCAAGAATCGGCGACTCCCGTCGCCGGCAGCCACGCACAAGAGCACGGGAGGAAGGGGAAGGAAGAGAGGAAGAGAAGGGGAACTCACCTCGGCCTCCGGTGACCCCACCGGCGACCAATCACGGCGAGAACAAGAGGAGTGTCCGCGGCTCCAAATCGAAAAATAGGGAGAAAGAGAGAGAGAAAGAGGGCCGATGATCGGCTTCTAGGGAAAAGGGAGGTCTTCTTATAGAGGGCCCTAGGACTTCGAGAGGTCCTAGGACTCCCAATTTGTCCGGGTCTCATCGGAGAAGAAGACTCCTATCGGGAGTCTTTTTCCCGATTTTTTCCTCTATTTTTTTTTTTTAAATGGGCTTGGGTCTTAGATAGTTGGGCTTGGGCTATAACAATAAGAAATTGTGGAAAGAGGGAGGTGCCCCGAAGAGGCGTGCAAGAGATCGGAAACTTTTTTTTTTTTTGCGTGGGATCAGCGGGATCAGCATACATGGGAACGTTTTTGGTTCATACGGGGAACCTTATATAAGGTGCACGAGAGAGAAGGGAAAAATTAATTTTGCAAATTTTGAAAGAATTTTGGAAGCAAAAAATTTGGACAAGATAAATGGAAATATTTTTGTTGAAATGTTCCTAAATTGATATATAAAAATATTTCTAATTCGTTCTCTTTTATATTTAAGAGTGGTTTTATGATAACGTTTCTATAAGTATTTATTGGAATGAAAAAAAATATATCTAAAGAATTATTTAATAGAAACGGTAACGGACGACTCTATTTACTTTTATTAGGCACAATTTTAATAATACTACTAGTAGAACATTCCTAATTTCTTTATTTTTTATAGTGAAACTCATCAAATCTGTAAAGAGACAACATCAATTATGTAATCAAAATTAATTTAAAAGTGAATACTTAGAAAGTATATATAATCGAAACTCTATGTAACCACTGTTAAAATATATATAATATAACAAATAATTTCTGTAATCAAAATATAAATACAGATGATTATAATCGATGTATGTGTAACCAAATAGAGAGTTATGTAACTAAATCAACAATCTATATAACCCTCATATTAAATATGTAGCTAAACAAGAACTATGTGATTGCCTATACAGGCTATGTAAGATAAAAATCTAAAAACATACGAAAGTTAGTTGTTATGCTATGGACATCAAAGTTTATTATCATTTTGCTTGCAGGACCATGCAGACTTAAAACCACCTATTTTGAATATTTTATGTTCATAATTGTTCTTTCCTGCCTTCTCTCTTTGTTCAAATATATAAAATTAGAATATAAGTATGATAACTCTTTAAAGCTAATTTAATCTTATACATTACCTCTATGCTCTTCTTTCTTTTCTCCTTGTCTCTTCTTTTTCTAACACTACTTCGAGTAGTTACAGGCATGTCTTGCCATAAAATAAACACTTCAAATATAAGGTGTTTGTTATATTTAGAACATGCAATCATCTCTGAAATATAATGATTACAAATGATTATATAATTAAATATTTTTATTATATTTCGATCAAATACATTACCTCTATACTTTTATCTCTTTTCTCTTTTGCACTCTTTTTTCTAGCAATATTTCGAGTAGATACAGGCATACCTATTACAAAATAAACACATTAAACAACTGAATAAGATATTTGTTATATTTATAGCATATAATAATATCCAAAATATAATGATAACAAATGGATATATAGTTAAATATTTAGGTTATGTAGTTTACCTTAATGGTTACAAATACCATGTTTTTATTTGCAAATCCAATTTTCGATTACATACTCTATTTTTTTTGTTGCATTAAAAAACAAAAGAATAGCAAGAGCATATTTAAAGCAAAGGACTCATAAGGGCACATTCTTGGATCATACCCTTCTAATACATATCTTTTGAAAAGTTACATATGTAACAATAATTGATGGTACGAAGAAAATTAAATTTTATTTTTTTTCCATGTAACCGATTACAATTTCTGTGCATCATATAACCAAACAATAAATTGATGGCCATATACATACAATCCCAAACATACTAAGCTTACAATCTAGGTGTAAAACACAATAACCACAAGCTTAAATGGAGAGCTACCGATTTAGAAAAAATCTAACCTTTAAAACCTATTAAAATCTATGAAAAATTGAGAAAGTATTGATGTGGTAGAAAATAAGCCCCGTTTGGCCCTCCTTGTTGTGAGATCATGTCGATGAGATCCCAAAATTTTGGGTTTTGTGAGGTTGGGAGTGAGGGATTGGGGTTGCGCATGAGAGATTGGGGTTGGAGATGAGGGATTGGGATTGGGGTTGGGGACGAGGGATTGGAGCTGCAGGTGTGGGATTGGATTTGGGATGAGAGATTTAAAAGAAGGACAGCATTTGTAAATAAACCAAACCATTCTCTTATAAATCCTTACAGCGTTAATTCTTCCCTCCAAAATCATTCAAGGGTATTTTTGTCATATTATTGGACTTAAACGGTAGCAGATGTATTCTTTAGACTACAGGGATCTAAAAATAACTCTTTGTGCAGTCCAAGGAGGTTTTGTCCCACCTATGAGGTCCAGAGATTTAAAAGTAAATCCAGATTAATCAAGAGATCTACAGATAATTTTTTCAAACTAAAATTAATAAAATTTTATTTAAAATCAATAATATTTTAAGAAAGAATAAATAGATTGGTTACATTATCAATTGAAAAAAAATATTAAAAAAATTTGATTATAAAAATTTAATTAAAATTTTGTATCTCAAAAAATTAGAAAAATAAAATTTTAATAAAAAAAAAATTTATTTTAACATTTAGCTCTAGATTGTTGAGCCGCCTGTATCCGCCCCCACCTGCCCTTCCCAATCGAAAGGCGGGTTGGGACAGAGCTTGAGCCAAGATGGTCCGGGTTGCGGGGGGAGGATGGGGATGCAGTGGTGGCAGCCAGCGAGCAGGTTGGCGGTTGCTGCATCAGCGTGGTGTATCCCATGCTCGGCGTCGATTGGCATGAGTGGCATGTTCGTACCCACTCCCCACTCCCACCATCCGGCATCAGAGCTTCCCTCATCCTGATCGTACACCTAACAAATATTATTAATCAAACTGAAATAGTGCAACGAACTATATAGTGAATTTTCTTTTACTTATGCTCAAAACTAAACCAACTTCCTCCTCGCATGCATATGTAGGCTTCTCTCGCGGGGTTTCTTGGTTTCACTTCTTTTGTGACTGGAAATATGGAATTATCATATCATTGAGAAACTAAAGAGATGCGCGCCTGGATCTTTTCATTCAAAGTTCCATTCCAAAGCCTTTTCAACCTCCCATTGTCTTGGGAGCTTCCTCTGCTCGCCATCCCGCCTCTTCGATGGTAACATCAAGCCTCACCATCCTGCCGATTCGATGGTAACATCAAGCGGCCAACCGCACTAGGGCCACTGCTACTTGCGAAAGCTGCCAAATGTCTCACTTAAACCATGACCTTCCTAACAACCACGATATAGAATGAGACTCTAAGCTTCTAACTTCTTGCCATCACCCTCAAGTTCAAATCAATCTAGATAGGAGGTTACTAAATTTTCCCCGCTTCCATGCATTACCCTCTTCTACTCTTGTCAATTTCGTGAGAAACTTTTGGTTTGCAATTAGAATTAAAATCGAAATAAAAATTAGAATAAGTTGAAATTAGAATTAGAATGATCAAATTCTCTGAAGCATTTAGTTTATGATCAGAATTGAAATCAAAATTTGAATCCTTATGAGAGAAAGGATTGAGTTTTAGCTAGATGATTGGGTCATTTCCATTCCACTTTGAAATCGAAATGGAATCTTCCTAACCAAAATGGTTGGAATAGAATTCTTATTTCGATTCCAAACTCCAATTCCCCCCAACCAAACACCATCATATTCATATAATCATCCTTGAATTTTTTGCCTTGACGGTTTAGGCTCACCTACGCCCTCTTGGGCCAATTGGTACTTGCTCCCATTCCGTTATCAATAAACTGAGAGACAGGAGTTTCTACCTTTTGCTTAAGAAAAACTCAATGTTAGATGGTTCACGATTTCACTTCCACGCCGGTTTCGCTTTGCTACATAAACCTTATTGTATTTCCTTTCTTAACCGTTCTGTATACGTATCATATGCATGCTACTGAAAATTAGTCGTTTATATACCTTTATTATCATCTTCATGTGTAAGACATGTTAAGTACTTGATCTAGTCTTCAAGTTAACTGACTCTTGGATCAAGTTTTTGGATTTTTGAATTATGAAACAAACCTTTTACCAAAACGTAAGGGTTAAAATTTAGATTGAACCTGTAAGGGAAATTTTCAGGTCTCTTCTATTGGGCATTTAGATTGCAACAAGGGAACAAGTTTAGATTTCAGAAGCAGAACGCCTTGGACATTGAAGATAAACTGTCATATATTTGATTATAGTCTGCTGAAACTACAAAAGTAATCAACTTTGCATGTAACAACATGGTGAAACCACTTTTAAGAGAGAAACACATATAAATTTACATGTAAAGGAAGCTCCACTATGATTCACATATATTCAATCCAAGAAAATTAAAATATTACGGTTTGGCTTGAGGCAAGTACTTTGAAATGAGCTTATCAACATGAATGATGATATCATCAATGTGAGGTCTGACTGCAGGTTGAGGCTGGAGCATCCATACTACAAACTGTCGGAGAGCGTCCGGATAAGGGGGATCAGGACCAGGGGGCCATTTTATCTGTGCATTGATAATGGCCAACTGCAAGCTGCCTCCTGAATCTCCAAGTGCATACTCAAAAGGAGTAACACCATACCTGCAAGGACCAGCAGAAACAAAGGCCATGAAATTTAAAAGGATACCATCCTTTTTGTTGAATCTACTTAATGATATAATCAAGTATCAATGCATTTAGTAAGCCAAGTTTGCAAGCTAGACATCCAATGTGAAGAATGTCGATCTGATTTTCATCCAAGTATGGGAAATAATATGACCTTGCTTTCACCTTTTCTGATCTATAAGAATTACAGATGAAGAAAATTAATGCATGAAAAGATCATCTAGAAAAGTTTTTTTAAAAAAATAACAATTGGAGCATCATCAATCATTCCATAGAAATGATGGAAGCATTACCCATGTCAAATGACTTGCAAAAAATGCCTCACAAGGTTCGAGCATGGAACTTTCTCCCAATGAAAAATGGAGTCAATCACTATGCTGGCCTATACTCGAGTTTGCGAAATCATCTAAACGGCAAACAGCTAACATATGATACCTCAGTCCATGTTAAAGATATCTCTATGCGGTAGCATGATTTAACAATTACAATTGGCTTCTTTCTTTCAAGGTATTGAATAACCAAGAATATCCTAATGTATGCTTTCCTCAAGTATGATAATATTTGATTATAGTGGTATTTTTCTTCGCTTGCACAATCTCGGCATTTATCCTCATAAATAAGCAAGGCACTTCAACAATACCATCAATGGAAGAAAGTTCTCTGACCTTCCTGTTTACATTATTTAATCTCTTTTATTTTTTCCTTTTTCCTTTCAACAGTATTTTATTTTCAACCATCACGACCATATTTTTTCACCCTGGTGATACTCCTGTCGATAAAACAATTATCCCTATCAAGATTGGCAAATAGATTCTAACCAGGCAAGTCATTGTTACTATAGTTTAGCACTTCTAATCATTACCTCATGTAAAATGGCCAATCTTAATATCCCGTAAACTCTTTTTAATGCTTATCCATCACATAGTTTGTTCAGAAGCAAAAGTCCCCTTTAAACATTAAAAAAATGGAGAGTATTTAATGAACGTTTGAACACTTTGACAAACAATGTGCCCCTCAAAAATTTGAAAAGATTATATAGGTTGACAGACAAGTTGTCGAAGTTTAGAATGACAGTGAATGCAATGCGATAGTGTATAAATGCATTTTTCAGATTTGGAGAGAAAGATAAGAATGTTCTAACTTTAGAAGGTTATATATATGCAAATAAGGATTTTTTTTGAGATGCATATGCAAAATTTTCAGCCATCCACCCGTGCTACAGGACACCCTTGAAAGGGAAAAGATGTAGTTGTTCTTGGGTTATATTTATTTATTTGTGCATGTGGAACATTGACATAATACGATACAGCAACCGTGCAGGACCCCAGAACATAAAAAAGAATGGAATAAAATAATGTGTAAATAGTAAATAAATATGAAAATCAAATGAATAAGTGAGCTGAGAAATATAATATATTCAATGGAAATGTAAATGCTTAGAGAGTGAAGGAATCAGAAGAATCCTTACATTATTGCATACAAAGTACATCCTAGTGACCAGATATCTGTCCTCTCATCAATGTCGGTGTAGCTTGGACAATCCCATAACTCAGGAGCTCGGAATGGTGCAGAACAATGCTCAGCAGCCCATTCCTAAACAGGATACAACAAAAAACTAGTAAATAAAGAGGTTAACCAGTCAAGTCAATGCTGATTATATATCTCCAATGCAAAACAGATATCTAGTAAAGTGTTAAAGTAAAATCAGAAGCAGAAATATTTTGAAGGCATCAAACACTGATTAGCTACAGATTGGCTTTCCCAAGTAATATCACTTTCAGCTGCAGGAAGTCTTGGATTTACAAGCATGATAAAACCACCTACACATGGTGTGAATTGTGAATCACACATGTTCCCTTTTTCCTCTTTTCACATGACCGCAAACAAGTGCCAATGGGCATTTTATGACAAGAGGCATATCTATGATGCATGCCAAACAGTAGTAAAGAAGAAAATGGAAAAAAGCCATGACACTTGGCCAAGCAATTAGAGCAAAAGGGGATTGGAGACGAGTAACTGTAAAAGAAAAACATGACAGAAAATAATTAAAACTTAAAATAAAATTAATTAATTTAATCACCAACATGACCATCAGTGAAAGACCTTGGAGTGCTAAAAATATTCAAGCAAACGTGCTAGATGCAAAAGAGGTCCAAACCCCACATATACAATCAAGCAGTTTAAGAAGGTGATTTGACTAAAAGAACAACACCAATGCAACACCCCCTGCCGCCTTCTGAAGAAAACAAAACTAAAGGAGAAGAAAACAAACACATCGAAAGAAACAGAAGGAAAAAAAGGAAGCATCAATGTTATTGGGCTAGTATTAAAATCTGATGTTACCAGCTAGATGGAACTGGAAAGTGATCAATTTATCATAACAGGCTAAAATTTCCTCAAGGTACAACCATCCAAGTTTTGTGACCATCAAAAAACCAGAAACAATTCAGCACAGTCACATATCAGACTGTCAGTTTTTATTTCAATTTTCTGGCAACCTTCTGATGGTCCATTTTGATTTCTCAAAAGCTTCTCAACTGTGAATAAAGATCCAGAATTAATTTCTAAATTTGGATGTTTTCAAAGGAAGGTCATATTTGCAGTAATCAAATCAGATCCATGTAACAATTTGATGATGCCAACCAAGAAGTGTACCACCATGAATCATTTCTAAGGAAAGCACGTCCAACTTTAATTTTTGGTAACATATGAGCCTATTATTTTTAAGGAAAAAGATCTTTAGTGCTCCTGCAGCCACCACAGGATGACCATCTTAGAGCTTTGACAACATGATACTAAAAGCAAGTATTAAATCAATTATGGAAATACAAGTAAACCATTAATGAATTGGAAAGCATGGATGCAACAAAATTAGCAAGTTATTGTCATCTCATTTAACATAGACGAGATGCATGACAAAATAACATGTATAATATAAATCATAGAGGTGTACAGAGTTGTGCTTGCCAACAAGAGATTATTCATGGACAAAGCAAAAGGTATCAGGATAAGCCAATGGATAAGTCTTTACACTTTACACAACCGTTAAATATCATGGTGTCCAACCTGATGCCTGAGAAAAGATATGGTAGGAACTAGGAAGTACAGGAGTGGAACTATCCTTAATGCTGAATGCTATATTGTTGTTTCAAGTAATTGGTTCACTGAATCTAACATACTGTAATGGCACAACATACGGGTACTGGGCTACCTCACCAAAGCAGAAAAAGATTTTCACAAAATAACATAAAACTTAGATTTCATGTCCATTATAATCACCCCAATACTTGAACGAGTGCTGCAGAGAAGCTGATGAAAAAGCAAATAGAGCAAGATCTTTCAATCTAAAGACACTGCTCTCATCAAAACTTGAACTCTTAAACATAGGGAGCAAGAAAGGATGACCTTTGTCTATGGGTTAATAAATAAGCAGGACATTCTCTCTCTTTAGCTTTTGCATAACCCATCTGCCACATAGGGATCAAACCAACCAACTTCTTAGTGCTCTGCTACTCATACATGTGCATTCAATCTCCAACCAACTTCTATAGTCCTAATGGAGAGGTTGCACATTAGGTTTGCACCCATGTGATTGTGGACTTCCATTCATTGCTTTTCAACATGTAAAAGCATGAAAAACTCTTCCCAGGTATTTATGTCACACAGTTTTAACTACTAGTACAAGCAGAATAACAGCATTAGTCGTAGCCTTGTTTGAAAAGAAAACATGCCAAACAGGCTGTTAGGCCAGTACACATCAATACAGCAAACGTGATATGTTTTCCTAATAGTCTGGGTGATGAAATAGAAACCTAGGGTGACATGCAAGAGAAATTGAAGGCATGAACAGTTTGATGGTGAATAACACTTGAATACTCTTCAATTTTTCTTTTTTTTTTTTAAAAAAAAACATTTACTTGAAAAGAGTAAGGACCCATGCCTGCAATTGTAATGCCTCTGAACGAGAACGAATTTCCTTTCTTGCGGGCCGAGCACTTCCAAAATCCATTAAAATTGTAAGAGGTGGTTGCCCCTTTCTATGTGTCATGAGGACATTACCAGGTTTCACATCATTATGAGCATATGGAGGATCAAAACTGTGCATGTGCTTTAGCCCTGCACAAAGCTGTTCAAAAACCTTCATTAACTGCCACAAACATCCAGTGGGTGCATGTAAATGCAGCAATCATAACAACCAACATGCCGCTATTGAAAACTCAAAAAGCAGTTTAGCTAAAAATTGACTATCTAGAAAGCAAAAGCCAAGAAGCAAAATCCCAGGTTAAATAGCGAAGAAATAAAATTGCAGGTTTACCTGCACATCATAAGAAATCACTGTAACCAGTAAAAGCTTGAGATAATAACACCAATTTTCTGCAGATGTATGCATAAAATTTACAGCTGTACAAATTCAATGAAGTTAAAAGGCCTGAATTTTAACCACTGTTTAGGCATGGTATCTTTTATCAAAATATAAAACATTGACATGGTCAGATGATGCACTCTTGGTTTTGCAATACGAAGTATACTGAGCATCATGAAATTCTGTAACTGTCTAACGGACAACATGACTTAAATCTTCAGATGCCTTGGTAACAACTAACTGCGAATATTGTTGTCCATGCATTACAACTACAAAACTGCCATTCATCTATGTTGACCTTTCTTATCATTTTCTAAGCAAACTTCGTTGTCCAAAGATGAGGCATGAATTGCATGAGTTACATCTCAATATGATGATATCCAGATTATCTGGAGCAACCATCTTAGCATAGCAACTTATGATTTTTCACTTTGTCAATCTTTTGATTTGCAATAATTCTGCCAATTCAATTTAATCTCCAATTTTTAAGCTTATTAAGCACAAAGTCAATCCTAATTTCAATCATTTGGAACCATATATGTCAATCACAATGTTGTAACTTGCGCAACTTGAGCTTTTGGTTTCTTTATATATAAATTAAAAGTGTGATCAGACTGCAAGACTTGCTTGCAAGGTAAATGATACCATGAACCCATCTAAAATCTTGAAATAATACGTCCTTGGAAAGCATGACAAGAAATTTCAATTGTGGAAGATATTTAACAGATTCATTAATGACTAATAATGGAATAAATCAAGATGAAGAATACATCAGGCTGCTAATAATATTTATTCAGATTGTGGCAGCCAGAATTATGACATCCAAAAATAAATGAGCAAATGAAGAAAACTGATATCGGGAGCCACCTGTTGGAAAATTTGCAGAACGGTGACTGTTGAGAAGAATTCCTTCTTTGCTTGCATAACTTTAGCATTGTCCAGCAAAGTCCCATCTAGGTGAACTGGGAATAAGAGGTATGCTTCATGGTTCCATCCTCCTTGGGGACCCTAGAAGTATAATTGCACATGATTGTCAAATAATTGTATGAAGTGTGTATAAGATAAACAAGATCTAGATGTAAAATTGTCCTGTCTATGCATTTAGATAACAAGATGGAGATTCAAATACTAGCAGTAATTATTTCTCTAGAATTGCAAGGTGGTAGGAACTTAATCATGTAATGTAGATGATGAAAAGGAGCATTCCTTCATATTGAACAAGAAATTTAATCACTATATGGATTGCAAGAATACCATAGATTGGAAAAGAAAAAAAAAATTAACATTAACAAGGTCTCCTAAATCTTTTGAACCATCTAACATGACACTAACTGTAACATGACCTATTAGAATTGAAACTATCTACACTAGCATCCGGCCTGTGCACCAACATGCTTGATAAAAAAAGGGCATTATGATCAGCTATGATGCCACACCAGTCTACTCCAGATAGCTTAGTCAAATTTCTGAAGGAGAATAAAATGCTCTTGGAGTGGACAAGGAGGGGGTTTTATGTGCCTTGGAAGAAATAAATAAAGTGCATCTGGAGGAGTCCACATGGAGAGGGGGATTTGCATCTCTCATGAGAAATAAATAAAGCGCAGCTTCACTTGATCGAGAGCTGGTGAAGCCCACATGAACCCTTTCACGTTATATATTCGTAGATATTTGCTTGCAGGTTTATGTGGATAAATTCTGGATTATTAGTTAATGGAAACTGGATTTTGCAGCACCTGATGTCATCATAAAATATAACATTTTCTACTTGTACTGTAATGATTATAAAAAACAAATGTGAAACAAACGAGAACCAATTATTTTTTAATAAGATGAATATACAGTTTTCTATAATGTTGATATACTAGATTTATTATAGCACCCTACCACATTGATGACATTCATTAATCTAACTATCCGTAAGTATTATTGAAAATTTAGTGTGGACATTGAACTAGTAAGATAGATCTCAATACATAAGAATAACAAGGGTCTCTGATATGTCAACAGAAAAGAAACAAAGATCACATTACTTCTAACTACTCAAGGAAGGGGGGTTAATACAAGTTCCTTCTTTGAAGCATCGAGTTTACAAGTTATCTTATTCAAAATCCAACAAAGATAATAGGATTTCATAGAAGGATAATACAATGCCTTCTCCAGAAGAGAAGATATGATAGATATGCTTCAGTTACTTCAAGAACATATTACCGTGCCGGACGTTAAGGCCACAATATGGAAATTTGGGAGATATGGGTGTATAGTTGATGAAACAGGCGAGAAAGCAAAAAATTGGTGGGATTGTCAAACAGCAATTCTAATTTTAAGTAGAAAATAGGACTACTGACATCTTCCAGAGGAATATTTTCCACTAGCTTGCAGCACCAAAGTTGTGACTAGACTTTCCTGGTGCTGGTTGTCGGCAGTTGTGGTTCTTATAATAACAGTAAATTTTTTATTCAGAAAACAAACTAGCAACAATCCTATGATAAGTTGTAATACTGAACCGTTGGAATTTTTATATCAATATGAATCATGAGATCCCAGCTGAAAAGACTTTGAAGGCAATTCAAACTGCTTTACGAAAGAGCAAGCATAAGATATACCTAGTCTCACAATAATAGCAAAGCTGGCAATCATTTTCAATTCTATACAAATCTCGAAATGTTGCTCCCCCATATCATAAGATTACCATGCAAACTAACTTGCATTCTAGACTTTGAAGCAAGCCCTTCTCTTCTCACAAGTTACTTTAGGCAAGAATTTAGCAACGACCTAAGAGCTTCACATCAACTGGACTCTAAAATGTTATACATCATTACAATCTCAAGCTATGATAGATCAACTAGAAAGCTGATCCTTGCAACAGTTGCTGACTTCTGACCGAAAATTATTATATCTGAAAGCTTGAGTAAGATGTCTTAAGGATTATCTCTACACTCTAGTCAATGCACCATATATGTAGCATATGTAAGACAAAAATAATATATACCACATTGATTTTAGTTGTTTCAAATTTTTGCTAAGCTTGAAGAATAATTGTTGTAAGATCATGGTGAAGAAAAAGGATACGGAAACAGCCTTAGATGATTTTCGAGTTCAAAAGGCAGAAAAGACAGTTGGAGCCTTTAGAAAAATACGAGTATTAGACGATTTAAGAACCAGAAAAAGAAACTTGCGAATGATGTTCAAGAGAATTATTAAAAAAATTTGTTTTCATTGCCATGCTTTGCAAGGATGCTGGCTTGAGTTTTTCTTTCTTTTAAATAAAAATTGTTTTGTTGTCTAGAGGTAAGGTTTGTGTTCCCTTCCTGCTAATAGTCCATCTATATTTTTTGTTCATTATAATCAAAAAGTGAAGGAACGATGTAAGGAAAATCATGATAGATCAAGTGTGCTACAATTAATATCACATGAAAGGAAAAATGTTGAAAAGATTGAATAACATCATGATTGCAAATCAAAGATCTTCCTTTTATTGTTTGAAAGGAAGCTAAATAAACCAAAGAACGTTGTTGAGTTAAAGTGAAATGCCTATATTCAAAAAAGGAATAACCAAAGAGTTACCTTAACTGCAATAATTGCATGATCAAGAAGAGGAAGCAGATTTGGATGATTAAAAAGAGACGAAACACGGATTTCCTCCCTCACCAACTGTAACTGGTCCTCACTTTGAATAAGGACTTTCTTCATAGCATATGTCCCATCTTCTGAAGCAAACGTCAAGAAAATTATAAGGATATTTCATCAACATTATAGTTTGTCATATTTTGCTGCATACTCAAGTATAAATCTTAAACTACTGAGCACCATAAATGTTAGTCCATTGTTATTCAGAGATATGCAAATGCAAGCACATAAACACAAACAAAATGATATTATACAGGAGAATATATAAAAAATTAAAGAACAATTTCAATATGTCAAAATAGGATGAGAAGAGTCACAAAATATTGATACTGGGATGTTTAGTTTTATTGATATTATCAGTTTAAAATTATCGACAAGCCTAAATATCAAAAATGCCAATCCCACAATTCCATTACTGGAGAGATAATCTTCAACTTATAAAGGGAACTTAAAATAAGATATATTATCAGGAAAGGATGACCGGCTGGAGAAATTAAAAAAGATTAACTTACATTAGAAAAAGCATAATCGAAAGAGGGAATTGCAACTTTACTAAGATGCATAATAGTGACAGTTAAACAAGGTTTAAGAAAACAAGTATATGATTAACTATTTATTTGCACTGAAACATAGAAAACCCCTGACTACACTATCTAATCAGCGTACTCATGGATCAGTATGCATCATTACTCTTAAATTGTTCACAAAAGTTACACACTAATCATGCATAGAAGAAACCCATTAACTCTAATTGCAACTAAAAATTAGAAAAAAACATAAAATACATTCAAAAAATCATCAACAGATGCAGCAACTAAACATCGGAAAACGGCACTAAAACAGACAAAGCGATATTCTTCCTAGAATACCATCAAATTACCACATATAATCGCATTAATTAGACAGAAATGAACACAATTTCTCAAATTACAACTTGAAATAGAAACAATAGGAAAAAGTCATAAGAACACCATCCAGATTCATGACATAAACGCCAACCTAGGATAAGAATTCAGCACTAGAACCGCAAGAAATAGCACAGAGATCGAAACCCCGACCTGAGACATGGGAAGGGTGCATGGACTTCTTGGCGGCGAGCCCGCTGCCGGACCGGGCGTCGTCGACGACCTCCTTAACGAGGTAGACGTAGGCGAATCCCCCCTCGCCGATCTGCCTCAGAATCCGGAATCGGTTCTCGTTGATCCAGACATCGCCGCCCCCGTTCACCGCGTTGTAGAGCGCGTTGAGCCCTGAGAAGGAGCATCCCATCTCTTCCCTTCTCCCTCCGATTGCCCCCTTCGGCCTCGATCAAAAGAGAAGAAGAAGATCTCTCTCTCTCTCTCTCTCTATCTCTCTCCCTCTCCCCTCTTCCTCTCCCTGCGCCGTAGCCCTGAGTCTCGAATTTTGATAATTTATATTTTTATGAATAATTATAATGAGATTACAATTTTCTTAAAAAATAGACAATTTGAGGAGGAAAAAACAACAATTTTTTTATTATTATTTTTTGACAGATGAGTCAACCGCAAGGTTTGACTTTTCAATGCGTGTTATTTAATCAATATCAAATTATTATATATATATATATATATCGACACACACATATGCATACATAAAAGGTGCAAGATGTTTCGTTAGAGCAGTAGGATCTGGTGTATGGTCACACTTACGAGGCATATATATAATACTACTAGTGGTGCTACATCTACACACATCAATATATACATATAGAATAAGTGGCTAGACTGCACTAGTTTAAAAATGGCATGAACTCTATTAAATATGAGCAATAGGCTTTATGCAAGCTTGCTTTATTTCTAAAATGCATCCCCAGTTGGAAACAACCCCCTGCCCTACATTAAGGTTTGATTTCTTTATCATGTTGCATCTAGCTTAGCAGGAGCTTGTTATTCTGTGTGTAACCATGGTGGGTAAAGTTTGGTTGCCAATTGGATTATATTAATTACAAGGATTCTAGGAGATCTGAGGCAGAACAGAAAGGACTTGGAAAGGGAATAAAATGGAAATTAATTAGTGACTTTAGTCTTTTAGAGTCATGCTCCATATGATTGGATGGAAAGAGGAAGCTTCCATGACTTCAATGTTGAAGGAATGACATGACAAAGGTACTCTATCCGACAGTTGCCCTTCACTTGTCAACCGACGTAGTCTTCTCCATTAATTCTATGGGAAGTGAATGTTGCCAATTTAGAAAGGTAATTAGGCTGCTAACTAGCTGTCAAAGAAGGGGTTCCCAAGTCTACAGCTCGACGGCTTAAGGATTTCGTAGTGGAAATTCTCCACCTTCTTTTGATGGATGGAGTGTTCAGTTATTTTTCCAGTTTCCGTAGTTTTCTTTGAGTTCTGAATTTGTCCGTAGGCTTGTGGGGTTTGTCTGCTCTCATTTTGAAAAGATTGAGTAGTGGTTAATATTCTAAATCAAGAATTCATATCATTAATTATAGTATATTATTGAAATTATGGAAAACCAGAAATATGGTTTAAAGGTCTAGTATTCACCCATTAAGTGGATATAAAAGAAAGTGAGGTAGTCATAGTATTAGTGTGCAAAGATAATATATATTGACATATAAATTGACCACTTGAAAAGCACAAGGTCAGAATGGAATGCTCTGATCTTTGTCATGCATCTAAATTTAATCAAAAGTGGATCTTATTACATATTATTTTGAGGCTCTGGGAATATGGCTGAATTTACTTAACAAGAGAATTATAATGGTGTTGTAATTTAATATCACTCTAATTACTCTAACTAAACATAGAGCATTTTATCTGGGCATGCAAACTATGACCTCGCTTATAGTGTTTCAGTAGTGATATCATGACAGGAGTTTCCAATCCCAGTGTAGAACCAGTAAGACAAGAGCGATTATAGCAATTTTTAACATCAACCAAGGGCAGAGGGAAAAAATGTCTTTCAGTCTTACCAGTGTGGGAAATTGCCATTACAACTCCACCGATTTTATTGAAATAACAAGTAAATAATTCAAAGGGTAGATTTTGCATTTTGGTTTGGTGGATTATAGGGTAGTACAAGAGTTTTGGCTACCAAAAAAACTATTATAATTATATAAGGACATTTTCTGAATTATTAAAGTTTTATGCAGAACAATATTGATGCTTTTATATGTTTCTGAAATTATCACTGAATTCTTTGTTCTTCGGCTTGGTTGTCCCAAATTGATTGAAAAGGTTAAAAAAAAAAAAGAAGCTAAGAATCTAAAACAGATTAGCCAAACCTTCCAACTTCTAATCGTTGCAAATTATTTTGCTAATTGTCACCTAAAAAATGCATGACCAAACAGTGTCATTGGAGCCTCTTTCTTTTTATAAACTTTGGTTGGTAAATTTATAGATTGAGCACCTTATCGAGAAGATTTCATTAATATCAAGAACTCCCTAGGCACACTTAACTATTGACAAATTTGTATATGAAGTCGGTTCATAAATGATACCACTGCTTATCCTCCTAATTTACGAAAAACTTCTGCAAGTTACTAAATCTTGATGATGATTATTATTATTGTTGTTGTTTTTGTTGTTATTATTGTTGGTGGTGTATTAAACCAGCTTCGAGACACGTGGTATTATCATACGAGATCAAAGAGATATTAATCTTAAAGCGTCGGATCTCAGCATACTAGTTTACCTGTTGGCAGAAGATTCAGCTCGGTATTCTACCGATCTGAATCAAAGACATCCTTATATTCTATCCGGACGACATCTAAGACAAAAAAATGCTCAGGTCAGATATATACCGATCTGAATCTCGATACCTTCTTTATCCGGGATGAATGTTATAGTACCTCTATTTCACTCCGGTCATTTACTGAGGTGAGCTATTATTGTGATGGACTTAACCGTTCTGCAAATGCCCATGGTGGTTTCCTCAATCAGGCCATAGCTGGCCACAATCTCATATCCAGCTCATATGCATAGTTGTACACCAGCTCACTTACAAGTGGCTCTCTAACCACTTAACAAACTCTTCTAACGGCTTAACAAACTCTGGAACGGCCTTCTCAATCCCTCTATAAATAGAGGGTCAGGGATCCTCTATCGATAAGTTCAATTCTCTGAAACTAAGAAAAACTCTACCAGTAGAAAATTAAACCAGACTCTTGGCTCCAACCCAGTTCTCTCCTAGTTGAATCTAATTTCTCTTGCTCTTCCACTTTTTTTCATCCTTGTTCTCAAGGCTCAAACTAACTTAAGCATCGGAGGGTCAAAGAATCGGAGGATCTTCATCCGATTTCTTGACTAATTTTACAGATTGAAGGAGTTCTCGCCATATCGAAAGGATTGCTCCAGCCCAATCTCACTCAAGTCAATTCTTTCTACTCCAAATTTCAAGTCCTGCAGCAACAGATTGGCACTAGAAGAAGGAAGTCTCCCTGATTTTTTTTGTAGAAAAGATGGTCAAAACATGAGCTCAGCATCCCTCTCCCTCCGCTCCAGAAAGAGTACTAGAGGCACCACCTCAATAGCCAATTATTGTTGATCCTCAGCAATTCAACTTCTTTATTCAGTAAGTCCAAGTCCTGACAGCAGCTATTCAACATCTTCAAAAGAAGGAGAAGCAACCGTCTAAAGAAGCTCCTCCCACAAATGCTTTATCTCAGTACAGCCCTCAACCAGACCATCAAAATAAATACTACATTGATAAGGTTGACAGCGAATTTGCACCCAATTCTCTGAAAGTTCAAAGATGGGGTGATCTGGAGCACAAAGTCTTGGACCTTAAGAGGCATCTGATGGAGCTCCAGGTAGGGGGCAATTCCAGAATAAAGATAGTTTCAATCTTCGATCTTTTTTTTCTTATGAAATCTTGAGTGAACCAGTTTCAAACTGGTTCAAGATGCCTGCCATCGAGTATTTTGATGGCTCTACTGATCCAATGGATTATATCGAGGGTTATAAGGCCCTCATGGCTTTACAAGGGACTTCTGATGTCCTATTGTGTGTTGCTTTTCCTATAACCCTGAAGAAAACAGCGAGAGTTTGATTTTCTGGAGTCCCACAAGAGTCCATCTCTTCTTTTGAGTAGCTTGAAAGATTGTTCGTCACTTACTTTGGCACTAACAGACCTCATTTGAGGTATATGGATAGTCTTTTCTCTGTCAAATAGTAGAAAGGAGAAGATCTTCGGAAGTATATAGTTCGTTTCAATACAGCCATCCTGGAAGTGAAAAATTTTAATGAATCAGTTGCAATGTCTACTTTGAAAAAGAAATTTCAGAGCAGTCATCTGATTTTTTCTTTGAATAAGAATTTTTCGGATACCTATGATGAGATGCTCGATCGGATATGTAAATATGCCCAGGCTGAGGAGGAGGAAGCTATCTTAAGGCAGGCGAAGAAGGATAAAATTGAGAAGAAACGACCAAGGGAGAATGATGAGCGAACTAAAAATTCGAATCGATCCCGAAAAAATCTAAGATCAAGAAGCCCACCTTGGCATTTCAATTCTTATGCCCCTCTGTCCGCTCTCCGAGCTCAAATTTGATGAAAATTGAAGGAAAGAGATATCTCTGAAGGCTTGATCCTTTGAGGGCTCCTTTAGAGAAGAAAGATAAGTGAAAGTATTGTTGCTTCCATAGAGATCATGGCCACAACATCGAAGAATGCAGACAACTGCAAGATGAGATAGAACCCTGGTGCATCAGAGTTACCTCGATAAATATGACAGACTGGTCAAAATCGGAGAATACAAGCCTCCAACAGAAGGAACTTCTGATGATCATAACCAACTAACTGCTAGTGTTATCAATATGATATCCAACATCCTACATGGTACTGATGACCCATCCCCCAAGAGATAGAGAGTTGAAGATGTTATTTTTTTTTCTAAAAATGATATAAAGAGGATCTAAACCCCTTATAATGATGCTGTCGTCATCTCTATGACGATAGTAAAATATGATATAAAAAGAGTTCATATTGATAATGGAAGCTCTGTCGATATATTATTCTATAATACTTTCTCAAAAATGAATATGATCGGACAGCTTAAGCGGATCAGTACTCTCCTCATCGAGTTCTCAAAAAATTCGATGGCAGTCGAATGAGAAATTACTCTACCAGTTATAGCAGGACAGGAACCAAGGCAGTCAACAATGTAGCTTACTTTTCTGATGGTCAGAGTCCCATCTGCTTATAATGCTATTTTTGGTCGATCTAGTCTCAATGCTCTCAGGGCCATTATCTCTACTTATCATTTGTTGGTGCATTTTTCAACTAAGAAGTTGGTGAAATACGTGATGACCAGATAGTAGCTCGACAGTATTTTATGATTTATGCTAAAATAAGCCAACTGATGGAAACTATGCCAGTTGATATACCCAACGCATTAGATGAGGTCAGAAAAATCCAAGGTGAACTGACAAAAAAGTTTGAAGCCATTCATTTGGGAGATGATCTAGAAAAAATGATCCAGATCTATGTGAATCTTAAATCTGGCTTAAGAGAGAGACTGATTAAATTTCTGTGAAAAAATGCTGACGTCTTTGCTTGGTCGGTTTCTGATATGCCTGGCATCCCCACCGATATGATTATCCATAAACTAAATGTGGATCCAAATTTCAAGTCGGTTCAGCAGAAGAAGAAAAATTTTGCCCCGAAAAAGCAAAAAGCCATTGATGAGGAAGTTGCCAAGCTTTTAAAAGCAAGATTTATCAGGAAAGCTTATTATCCGAAATGGATAGCCAATATTGTTATGGTCAAAAAGGCTAATAACAAATGAAGGATATGCATTGACTACAAAGATCACAATAAAATTTATTCGAAGGATACTTTTTCTCTATCAAGAATTGATTAGCTTATAGATGCTATTCTGGGCATAAGCTCCTCAGCTTTATGGATATTTTTTTCGGCTATAATCAAATCCAAATGACTTTAGAAGATGAAGAAAATACTGTCTTTGTCACTGAAAGAGATTTGTATTGTTACAAAATAATACTTTTTGATCTTAAAAATATAGGTGCTACATTTTAATGCCTCATCAATAAAGTTTTCAAATAATAAACTGATCAGAATATGGAGGTCTAAATGGACGGCATAATAATAAAGAGCACTGAAGAGAATTGACATGTTACTGATCTGAAAGAAGTATTTGGAGAACTTAGAAAGCACCAGATGAAACTCAATCCTAACAAATGTACTTTTAGAGTTGGCTTAGATAAGTTCCTTGGCTTTCTCATTAATCAAAGAAGAATAGAAGTTAGTCCTAAAAAGATTAGAGCTTTATTGGAAATGAAATGCCCAACCACTATTAAGGAAATCCAGCAGCTCACTGGATGGATGGCAGCCCTCAGTTAATTTATTTTTAGGTCAGTTGAAAGATACCCTCCATTCTTTAAAATATTGAGAAATATCAAAAATTTTAATTGGATAGAAGAATGTCAGACTGCTTTCGAAGATCTTAAAAAGTATCTTAGCTCTCCACCTCTTCTCTCTAAGCCTGTCGAAGGTAAAAAACTGTGCATGTATATTTCTCTCTCACCTTTTGCAGTCAGTTCGGTTCTTATTCGATAAGAAATAAAAATTCAAAGGTCTATTTACTACACCAGCAAGCTGTTGTGAGATGCAAAGACTTGGTATAAGAAAGTCGAAAAAATGATATATGCTCTGATCGTGGCAGTCTGGAGATTCAAACTTTACTTTCAAGCTCATATTATGACAGTATTGGCAGATCAGCTACTCCAATCGATATTACAAAGAGTTGATACTTTAGATTGAATCGCAAAATAGATCATTGAACTCAATAAATTTGACATCCACTACCGACCTTGAACTACAGTTAAAGGTTAGGTATTAGCTAATTTTGTTGCAGAATGTACTATCCCAGATGATGGGTTAATCCCAGCAAGTCCTAAAAGTGACGATTCATTCTGGATTCTATATATAGATGGAGCCTCAAATTCTCAAAAAAATGGTGCTGGTTTGATTCTGGCTAGTCCTAAAGGGTTCATAATTGAGCAAGTCCTAAAGTTTAATTTTAATACTTTCAATAATGATACTGAATATGAAGCCTTAACAGTGGATCTCAAAATGAAAAAAGAGCTCAGAGTCAAAAAATTAAAGGTTTTTACAAACTCGCAACTTATCGTCGATCAAGTCTGAGGTTAATTTGAAGCCAAGGATCCCACAATGGTCCGTAATCTACAGAATGTTAAAAGGCTATCTAAAAATTTTGAAGAGCTTGAAGTGCTCCAAATTTCTAGATCAAAAAATATCCGGATTGATGCTCTATCGCATCTCACCACTTCGAATTTTTTCAAATTGAATCAAAAGGTACTGATTGAATAGTTAAATAGGCCCAGCATTGAGGTGCTCTCTATATTTCAGGTCGGTTATGAATCAAGGCCAGTAGCATTAAAAGACAAGCTCCATGGTATGTTCTCCAAGAAGGCCACTTATATAAAAAATCTTATTCTCTGACTTTACTTCGATGGTTGACATCATATGAAACTGACTACGTACTTCGAGAAGTACATGAGGGGATATGTGAAAATTATTTGGGAGGCAGGTTGTTTGCATATAAAGTAATCTGGTAAGGTTACTACTGACCAACTATTCAAAAAGATACGACTGATCTTGTCAACAAGTATGATCGATGTCAAAGGTATGCTAATATCCAATATCAACCTACTGTTGAGCTTATTTCTATTACTATCCTTTGGCCGTTTGCAATTTGAGGAATGGATATACTGGGGCCTTACCCAATGGCAGCAGGCTAAAAAAATTTTTTGATAATGGCTTTCGATTATTTCACAAAATGAGTAGAGGTGAAACTTTTAGCCCAAATCATAAAGAAAAAGATGCAAGATTTTATCTGAAAGTCCATAATCTATCGGTTTGGTTTGCCTCGGATCATCATCACTGATAATGGTCGGTAGTTTGACAATCTCAAGTTTGAAAAATTTTGCTTTAAGTTTCATATTGATCACCGATTCATTTCTATTGGACATCCACAATCGAATAGTGAGGCTGAAGTAACCAATAGAACTATCCTTCATGGTTTGAAGATAAGGCTCACTGATGCAAAAAGCTTGTGGGCTAAAAAGCTGCAGAGTGTACTGTGGGCATACCGAACCACACATCGGATTTCGATAAAAAAACTCCTTTTAGGCTCACTTATGGGACTGAAGCTGTGATCCCAGTAGAGATTGGCTTGTTATCTGATAGAGCCAAAAATTTTCATAAGGCAACCAATTCTGATCGATTGAAAACTTGATGAAGGAAACAAGTCCATATCAGAATGGTGACCTATAAACAGAGGATCGCTAAGTATTACAATGTCTGGGTGAAGCCGAAGTCATTTTAGAAAGGTGACCTCGTCTTGAGATGAGCTGAAATTTCAAAGCCTATTGAGCAGAGTAAATTGGCTCCCAATTGTGAAGGACCTTATCGAGTTGCTGATGCAGTTCGTCTAGGGATTTATAGAATTGAGAATTTAGATGGGTCAGTTATTCTCTGTATTTGAAATTTTAAAAATCTCAAAAAATATTGTTAATGAAAATGCTCTAACGAGCTCTTTCTTGAATGTGTCCTCCTATTTATTGAGATTCGGTCCTTAAACCAGTATAGCCCTGAAGAGCACACATATATCATTCTGGATTCCAGTCTGGTAGAACCCCGAAGGGCACACATAAATCCAAATTTCAATCTGATAAAGCTCCGTAGGACATAATATATCAATCCGGATTTCAGTCTGGTAGAACCCCGAAGGGCATAAATATCAATCCGGATCTCGATCCGATAAAGCCCCATAGGGCACAGTATATCGATTCGGGTTCTAATCCGATAAAGTCTCGAAGGATATAAATATCAATCCAGATTTCATTCCAATAAAGCCCCATAGGGCACAATATGTCAATCCAAATACCAGTCTGGTAAAATCCCGAAGAGCATAAATATCAATCCAAATTTCGGTCCGGTAAAACCTCGTAGGGCATAATATATCAATCTAGGTTCCAGTCTGGTAAAGCTCCAAAGGGCATAAATATCAATATGAATTCCAGTTCGATAAAATTTCGAAGGACATAAATATCAATCCAGATTTCAGTCCAATAAAATTCCGAAGGGTATAAATATCAATTCGAATTTCAGTCCGATAAAGCACCGAAGGGTATGAATATCAATCTGAATTTCAATCCAGTAAAGCCCTGAAGGGCATGAATATCAATCCTGATTCCAGTCCGATAAAGCTCCATAGGCATGAATATCAATCCGGATTTCAGTCCAATAAAGCTCCGAAAGATATGAATATCAATTTGGATTTCAGTCCGATAAAGCTCCGAAGGGCACAGATATCAGTCCGGACTCCAGTTTGGTAAAGCCTCGAAAGACATGAACACCCCCAAAGGGGATACATATCTAGATTTCAGTCCGAAAAAGTCCCAAAGGACTTGATCCCTCCATTGACTGATAATTTATGCCGGACACGAGACTGAAGGGATCTTACATCGATTTCGAACTGACATGATGTTATATTGATCTCTAGAGCGAGATTATCTTTGGGTTCTTTTGAAAGTATTGATTTTCAGATCGAATTTTAAAACTTGATCCATCTGCGGTCATGTAAATAAAGATATGTCCAATCTTTCATTTTAATTAACTGACAATGGGTGAATTTAAGGTTACTAGTCTTCGATTCTGTTGAATTAGTTATCGAATTTCGGTTCCGTTGATGTACAAAGATACGTGTGATTATTTTACCCTGACAAGCAATGAAATTTACTAGGCTACATGACTCAAGTATGTTTGAGAAAATATTCTTTGCATTGATATTTAAAGAAATTACAAAAACAAAAACCCACATCAGGTTTACATGTTTCAAAAAAAAAAAAAAAAAAAAATAAGATCTGTATCAGGTCGGTACATCCCGAGAAGAAAAGAAAATTTCTATTGAATGACCACCGATGCATCGGAGCTCTCCTTAGTTGGTTCCTTTTTGGCTTGCTCTAGCTTCTTAGTGTCGATGATAATAGGCTCCATGGCTGGGGTGGACTACGGCTTCTTGCCGGCCTCGAAGACTTCAATCTCCGCTGGGGGTACCACGGATATGGGCTCCGCAGCGATGGCTTCAGTCATGTTCACCTTGGTAGGAGACCGACAAGACTATTTCGTTGGCTTCTCTGCTGCTTTGGGGGGTGATTCAAGATCCCCCTTCACTCCCATCTTGATGGCCACCTTTGGAGTGACCTTGAAGATGTCCACCTCGAGGTACAGCTTCTTGATCAGGTTCTGGTACTGGCTGAAGGCGTAGTCATACGCATCCTCAGAGCTCTTGGACGCTTCATCCTTGAACTTCTCGAAAGCCTTGCACAGTTCCACCACCTTGGCCGCCTTGTCATGCTCTTTCTTGATTTGCCACTTCAAGGCCTCTATGGCCTTCTCATGAGCTTCGTTGGTCTTTTCTGCCTCTTCAAGCTTTGGCTCCAGTTCTTTATTCTTCTTGATGATGGTGTGCAGATCAAAAATCTTCTTCTCCTGCTCGTTTACTTTTCACTGAAGGTCCAGCAGGTTCTGATTCTTTTCCTTTAGTGCTTTCAGCTTTTCTTTAAGTTGGTATTTGAGCCCGATGATGAGTTTGGACTTCTTTTTCTTTTCCTCCTGGAGAATGATTAGATTGACGTCCATGGCCTCTTTATTCTTTAGTAGGTAGACCATATTCTCATACATGACTTTGAAGTCAAGAGCGACCTGCAAGACAAAGATTCAGATCGATCATTCATCGAAGTGAAAAAGAAAAAAGAAAGAAGAATGAGAGAAATGCTCACATGCATGAGTTGATCGAAATCGTGATTGGCGATCTCCTCTGGCTTATTCTTCCAATGTGCCTCCAGATCGATGGTCAGTATTATAGATTCAAGAAGATCTCTGCCTAGTTGGGGTCGCTCCAGGAGTATATTTTGGTTGCAATGTCCCCCTCAGTCGAGCTTGACGGAGCCTCGAAGATTGTGGTCAATTTATGCCTGAGCTCCTTGGAAGGCATTGTAGACTGGACGTTATTGTTCTTAATCCTTACCACAGTAGGTTGGTGAGGTGGTTCCAATGGCAATGCCTGAGGAGAATTCTGCAGTCCTTGGGAGGCTTCGCTTCTCTCCGAGGTGGTCGGGGAGGGGGTCATCGACGAAGATCGAGATGGCACCGGGGCAATAAGAGGTTCCACACCTTTAACTCTTTTTACCATCGGGACTGTGACGGATGGTTTCAATTGATCCTTCATCTTCCTATCCTCCATTTTTGTCGGATTGAACCTCATCTCAAACATGTATTTCAGAACAATGAAGACATAAAAAAAAGGAGAGGAAGAAGCTAGAAAGTAAAATACTTTGATCTTACTCCGACGAGAGTACAGACTGATACCGACGTCATACAACATCTGATCTTTATCAAAGAAGAAAACTTAGGTGTTCTGGTGGTGATTAGGGTTGAATGAGCCACCTCATCTCTGGAGAGAATTTCATCATTGAATTATGTTTGGTGTCTAGACACCTCTAGGAAGTTCTAAAATCCCATGGAATGGGAGCTCGGATGAAGAAAAAATAATTTTTTCAGTCGGATCGAAGAAGGAAGGCTAGGTCCAAATTTATAGCTCTTCCGAGATGAGAAGTACCACCAACCTTTCTCATTCGGATGCCTTTTCAAAAAGACCAAAGATCTAAACAAGGAGATTCTAATATCAATGTGGAGGAAGTTACACATGATGATGAACACTATGATTATTCTAATAGCATTCGGAGTTACATGAGTAGGTGGACCCTATAGAAATCAAAAATATTATAGAAAAAGGGGTGCAAGAAAAATCGTAAGACAGATCGAAGGGATTCATCATAGAAGGCTATGCAGCCTTCAGGAGATTTAGAGATTTGACCTTCCAGATCCGATACTATCATTTCATATTCATCGGATATGTCGTACTTGTGCCTAAGAGCTATGAAGTTCTCCTTGGTCAAGACAGATCCCTCTGTTTCTGGACCAAGGTAGTCCGTGAGACCATGCATAGGAGATTCTGCACTATAATCCGAACTTCTCTCACCTAACAAGCTTGTTTTAGGATCCTCCTGGAGTGGATTTCTTACCTCTATGGCCAGTAGGGGCTCGGTCGACCTAACCTATGGTTCATCTACGATCTCCTTCCCCTTTCTATTTCTATTGGACATGTTTTTTGGAGGAAAAGTATGAAGGAAAAACAAAAAGACTCGAAGAGAAAGAGCAGCTACCCTATGGTTGAAAGAGAATAAGACTGAAAAAGAGCAAATGAGGGAGGACTGGTATCTAAAAGAGAAATAGATGAAATCCTCCCAGAAAGATGAACAGTGGATTCCTCTCCTCCCGCTCCGGTGAGGCTTCTCATTGTCTTTGGCTATTGTTCGACATTGAAAAGCTTCTGAAAATATTTCGGCAGCACCTTCGCACAGTAACAGGAGAAATGAACAGTGATCGGAGGGCAAAAGCCTTTTATAGGTAAACCGACGGCTAAGATTATAGGTCTCCTTGCCGACTTGTGACACCTAATGCCAATTCAACATCCGATCGAATGGCGGTTAGGCACACCTCCTCTCAAATTCTGCCACGTCAGATCGATCTATGCCCAAGCTGGTAAGCCAACCAGATGTTGACAGTTGTCACATTCTTATTTGATATTTTCAAAGCATCCGTCCCAGCAATGATGAGGGAAGATCCAGTGGATCATTTTCTGAAAGGTCGAGTCCTTTCTTTTTCAACCAAACAATTAATTTTAATGCTCTCAAGGCATAGTGCATTTATTTCAGGTGGCGGCAACATCAGTCCGAAAAATTTTGAGGTAAAACACAGAGATAAGATCTCCTGATCGGTGAAAAATCGAGCCAAAAATCAAATGTGAAGGTAAGATCTCCTGATCGATGAAAATCGGATCGAAAATTCAAGCATGGAGATAAGATCTCCTAATCGATGAAAAATCGAGGCAAAAATCAAATATGAAGATAAGCTCTCCTGTTCGATGAAAATCGGACCGAAGATTCAAGCACGGAGATAAGATCTTCTGATCGATGAAAAATTGAGTCAAAAATCAAATGCAGAGATAAGATCTCCTGACCAATGAAATCGAATCAAAAATTCATGAGTGGAGATAAGATTTTCTAGTCAGTAAATGATCGAACCAAGAGGCAAGCACAGAAATGAGATCTCTTGGATGGTAGATTACTGGGCCAGAAAAGGCTAATTCAAAAATAAGATATC
The DNA here is from genome assembly GCF_000442705.2 of Elaeis guineensis. Taxonomy (NCBI): domain Eukaryota; kingdom Viridiplantae; phylum Streptophyta; class Magnoliopsida; order Arecales; family Arecaceae; genus Elaeis; species Elaeis guineensis. The sequence goes on along the minus strand of NC_025993.2, from coordinate 96,239,574 downwards.
TCGATTGGTAAAATCCATTTTTTATGGAAAACACTTTCTAAGTTGGTGAAAATCTTACTTTATGAAGATACTTTTACTTCCTAATCCGATCAGAAAATTATCACCTCGGACTTAGAAAGTGGGGGGCAAAGTGTTGGTTCATTAAACCAGCCTCGAGATACGTAGCATCATCATATGAGATCAAAGAGATATCAATCTTAAAGCACTGGATCCCAGCATACCAGTTTATCTGTTGGCAGAAGATTTAGCTTGGTATTCTACCAATCTGAATCAAAGACATCCTTATATTCTATCCGGACGACATCTAAGTTGACAAAGAAATGCTCAAGTCGGATATATATCAATCTGAACCTTGATACCTTCTTTATCAGGGATGAATATTATAGCACCTCTATTTCACCCCGATTATCTACCGAAGTGAGCTATTATTGTGATGGACTTAACCGTTCTGCAAACGCCCATGATAGTTTCCTCAATCAGGCCACAGCTGACACGATCTCATATCCAGCTCATATGTATAGCTGTATACCAGCTCACTTACAAGTAGCTCTCTAACCACCTAATAAACCCCTCTAATGGTCTAACAAATTCTGGAACGGCCTCCTCAAGCTCTCTATAAATAGAGGGTTAGGGATCCTCCATCGGTAAGTTTAATTATCTGAAATTAGGAGAAACTCTATCAGTAGAAAATTAAGCCAGACTTTTGGCTCCTATCCAGTTCTTCCCTAGTTCAATCCAATTTTTCTTGCTCTTCCACTCTTTTCTACCCCTGTTCTCAAGATTCGAACTGACTTAAACATCGGAGAGTCAAGAATCGGAGGATCTCTACTTGATTTTTTGACTGATTTTGCAGATTAAAGAAGTTCTCGCCAGATCACAAGGATTGCTCCAACCCAATCTCACTCAAGTCGATTCCCTTCACTCCAAATTTCGAACCCTGCAGCAATAATTTTTTTTTTTTAAACATATGCATTTGAGTGCATCTCTTTATTAGCATATATCTCTATATAATAAAGACAACCTTTGAACCCAGTCTCACCCGGCCAATTCTAAAACCTAAAGCCGTTATTTCAATTGTCAATAAACTGAAATAAAACTTGGTTCAATATTTTTGCTGCATTCCTTTTTCTTATGACTTCCCTTAAAAAAACAAAACCCGTTCCACCTAGTCTGTTTCCAAAGCACTTTTGCAAAATAAAACGTTGTTTTTCTTAATGAACCAGGAACCACCATCCAAAAATGTTCAAAAATATCCCCACCGGCACATGCAAGACTTGTATGTATCTACACACACACACATACATATACAAACATATAGAACGCACACCCAATCATAACAGCCAATAGACGTTACTTTAAATCGCCTAAAACGTTAACCAGCAAGAAAACCTATATGGTGCCAGTTCTCAAGAAAGCTATAAGAGAGAGATAGAGAGAGAGAGAGCGCTACTTCGTTGCTTGTGTAACGTTTTTGTTTATCTTCTGTGCTACACTACAATTTCGCGAGTGCAGTTCTTTGCCATATAACGATTTCAAGATCAATCAATGAGCAATGCAAGCATACATAGAGACGTCAAATGAATGAACCAAGCAGTTCGAGCTCAGCTTGAGAAAAACTTGAATCCATCTTGAATTATGCTTGCTGAGGTAAATCCTCGACCCTTACCCAACTATCCTTCTTCCTCGCCTCCCGACCGACCAAGTGCACCGCACCAACCAGATTGCTATGGTCCGACCCGATTTGGATCAGCGGGCCTTGTCCCAATTGGTTTTCTACCGGCCAATATCGACGATATTTCATCGACTAAAGGCGACGGGCTTAGCCAAATCGGTACCAAAAAGACTTGGATCGACATACAGTCTACATACGACCTTCGGCTAACTGATGGCATTAGGCGCATAGCCGACTACTTTCTCGATGTCTTACCGACTACTCGGTCAAGTTGCACTACTCCGCGGAGTCATTCATCTGACTTCCGGACCTTCGGGTACGGACGTCAGTCGAGTAGCCAAATGCTGAACGTAGCCGCCATGCTATTCCATCAGATCACATCAAGTAATGTCACTCAGAAATCATACCCTGGGCTGCTGGGTACATACCATGATGGAAAGCCATGAGCTCATTAATTACGCCACATGCACGATAGCGTCCGCCACTGCGGCCACCTGCATGCCGAATATAAGGTATGCCTTCCGTCAGGACCATTTAAGGATGCCCCATGCACTTCCGTACGATGGGACATGCTCGAAATGACCGTCCGTCCTTTCACCATTAACTTTACTCCTATAAATAGAAGCAAGCAAGGACTCCTTCAGGTATGTATGTCTCACGCACACACGCTTAAGATCCTAATGCCAAAACTCTGCTCCATTCCCTATCGAGTGGTATCTCTAATTTGAGCGTCGAAGGATCTTCATCGGAGCAATCTCTGATAGAACTTTTCTTGCAAGTCTCGCACCCTCGACGTCAGATGGAGATCGTCATCGACACTCGCCGCCAGTCCTCGCTCTCACTTTTGGCTTCTTCGACCGTGCATCCATCTCGAACGGCTAAGCATCCTCTTTCGTTTCTCTGCCGTCCGATACTCAGGCGTAGCGGCTCGACCGCCGACCAACCAACCCACCGGAGATGGGCCGCAACTGTACCTAGGTCAAGCTTGAATTAATTTCGAGATCAACTTTGAATCATCAAGCGGATCAATTAGGCTCCTGTTTATCTCAGTTAGAAATTAAGCTTCAATTGAGCTTGAAACAATAGTAAGCAAATTAAACTTGTTCCTGAGGTTTAAGATCGGAATTAATTTCAAAGCAAGCTTGATCAGACCGAAATTCGATCAAGCTTGGCTCATTTACACCCCTAACAGTACCTTTTCACTTCCCGAAATGATTAGATCTATTTTGCATGTAATATTTGTACGTATTTTGAATTATAAATGAGCCATTTCAACTTAAATTGCGAACTAAAGCACCAAGCTTTATAGCTGTAAGGGTTCTGTACTCATGGAAAACCTGGGGAAACATAAGAGGCTGCCATAGTCATGGGGGGAAGTCCAAAAAACAAAGGTGAAAGCCACATCATGGATTTCCTTATCCAAGCTTAAGTCACAGATATTATTCACAGAATTATAATGGATTTCTAAGTAAAATCTCAGATTTGCATTGATAACAACAAAAATGATCGGATGAATGAACATAATGCTATAGAGGAACTTATATGCATATTAATGCACTTTGATGGTGCGCTAGTGTGCTCTCATGTCATGCCATACTGAAAAATAAAGTCCTATATGCAGCATCCTGTAATTTGTAACATCCAATATAGATTGCTCGAAAGGAACTCCAAAACTCCAAGGAGATCCAGCCATATGCAGAGACTATCTTCATTATAAATTTTAGACATATATGATCATGATGTCCCTCATAAACTGCAGTAAAACCTTATTAAATGATCAATGGTGGAGAATCTCTGCCACTTCATATTTTGCAAATAAAATGAAAAGTTTTGCTCTTTACAGGTATCATGCCTGATACATAATGAAGAGAAAACCCTTTATTTGGCAAGATGGTAACATAACTGGATCATCCGCTTCAGATCTTATTCTTCACCTCCATGAGAGGAAATGTTGGCTGTTGCTGGGTAATGCAATGAATATTTCCACCTCCCAGACAAATCTCCCTTGCATCTTGGATCATTACAACCTGGGGTGCCAACCAATTTACAGATTATATTGATCATATGAACTAAATTTGTTGAAATAAAAAAATATGAGACTCATACATCTTCTCGAGGGAACCTAGCAATAAATTAACTGATAGCTAAAGGGTCATAAAAGATTGAGTGATATCCTCTGCAAAGCCATCTCTATGACCCAAGGCATTAGTTCTACTTATCAAATGTTAACCTGATGAGAAAAAAATCCAAAATCTACAAGAAGACACAATCATTACTCTTGTATACCACATTCAACGAAAAACTACATTTAAGGGGGCCACCTAGGTTTTATATGAACAATATAATAATATGATAACCATGGTTATGTATATCACTTGTTCACCAGGTTTGGGCTATGGTTTGCAGCTTCATCAACTCTTTTATCATTAATAGGATCTAAACTCCTTAGCAGATCAGTCAAGTTCGTTTCTTGAAATATAAATATATTACTTTTAACAAAAAGGGAAGTATTATGAAAATAAAGATTTTAATTAATTTGTACAAGAGAATATTTCAGATGGCTTGAAAGCAATCTAATTGATGGCAAACGAAAAGAGTGAAGATAAAAATGAAGCGGAATTTAAGCAATCTGTATGACATAAAAAGCTGAAATTCTAGTACGTTGTTGAGCATTCCAGTTCATAACAGTTTTGCAATTTGCCTCACATTTGGCAACTGAGGTAGCCATAATATGTGCAAATCCATCGTTTCCATAATTCCCTCAACAAGGCAAGTCAATCTGTGGTCCACCAATTGGATAAGTCCATACAAATTCACAAGGCCACTTGGCTGGCCAACAATGATGTAGATGCATGTTTAGTCAGTTTAATATTTCATTTAAGGTCCATCAAACCACTATATGCTCAGTCAAATCTTTAAACATTTTAGAATCCAGAAAAGTAACTCCTTAAACTGAATTAACAACACTTTTTGGTAAAATCTTCACTGTACATTATTCTCCTATGAGTTTCTTATTATATAAAATCTCTCAGGTCAAACAGGAAAATAAAAGAAAAAAAAAATAGAAATTCTATTTTACCTTATGACTTGGAAATGCTGATTTGAGGACATTATAAGCTTCCTGATCCCACTTCTCATCACCAAATGCTGGTGCTATAATTCCACCATTGGCAATGTAGAAGTTTACATAAGAAGCTGCCAGCCTAGTGCCTGCTAATCTTGCTTTTGCATCCTCCTCCTGTGATGAGTAAACTGTGGATACTCAAATTTCCACTAGATTGATGGCTGGAGCTATTAAAATGATAACACTTTCAGAAATAGAAGTAACAGTGGAATGGTAAAATCTGAATTACATATATTTCACACACCATCTCCATGTACAAGAGATGAGAAGTTTTACTGCATTTGTGCGCGAGACAATCTCTCCATTCCAACTCCCAAGATAATTTAAGCTACTTTATTCTGAACTTAGGCTATTTTTATTTCCTCAATGTTTCTGATGTTATCAAGCATTGAACAATAATCAAGGCAGTAAACTAAACAATATCCATACTAAAACTATCTTCTCTAAACTATTGGTGGAACAGATCAATCAGGCACATACCCAGTGGTTGGTCATAGCTTCAAAAATAAAAGCCCCATAAAACTATTTCTAAGCAATTACAGACAGATTTTCCCCAAATTAATTTGGAATTAGAGAGACATGACTGCGATTACTATCTTGCTCCACAAGTTACCGATGAAACAATAAGTTGGGGATATGAAAATTAGAACTGAGTTTTAAAACATAGGATTCCTGCCGTTCAAAAAACTTTATCTGAATTGAGTTGTTGACAGATCCGGAGGAAAAGGAATCGAGACTTGAGGAAATTTCGATTTCTAGAGATCAAAATTTCACTAGCAAAAGTTTGGATTTTGAGGCACAAATGATATCAGAATTGAGGGCTAATATAATGCTTTACAGAGTTTCAACAAAGGAATCTAACACACAAAGAAAAAAGTCTGATAAAGTCTAGGTTCTCAAGGATTAGGATTACTGGGAAGCAACATGCAAAAATATATGGAGTGGATCAAGAGTCTGGGGGGACATTTCACTGAAATCTACTAAGTTTATGAATGAATCTGATATAAGATTTGACAAATATAGAAAGACATGGAAAAGAGAAGAAAAATTAGGCTGAGAGAAGTATGATAGAGGAAATAAGAAGCACATAATAATGCATATTGAATCACCATAGAGCAGCTCAGGTCACTGCACTGGCAAGTGCCAAAAGAAGGAAATATTAGAAGTGCAGATACCTCAAATCACGTCTTGTCCATATCCGACACTTGCCGGATATAGAGACTTGTCAGATACTTTTCAGATATATGTTGGATACTTGTATGCAATATCATAGTTTTCAAAACCAATAAAAAACAAACACTTCAGAATTCAGATAGTTCTTGGATACACTCAACATATTTCCTTGATACATTAAAAATGAGGAGAAGAGCATTTTCTTTCCTTTTTCAATGTTAATCTTGAATTGTGAGTGGTCAGTTTTGGAAACTATGATGTCTATAGATTTGAATGATAACTAAATGATGAGCTTGTGGAATTTGATGCTACCAAAAGTATGTTTATAGATGTTTTCACACACATACATGGTCATATATACATATAGATACACATGTCTAATGTATCGAATATATATGTTTCTTGACATAGCTATATCATGTCGAACATTTCAAGATTTGCCTTATTAGAATATCTGTATCCTATTGTATCCATATGTGTAGCATGTCCATGCTTCCTAGGTTGCCACAAAAAATTCTGTGGACCGAATTTGCTGAAGAAAGAAGCTATAGGCAAAATAGCAGGCCTCTGAAAACGCACAACTCAGACAAAGACATATCCCAGAAAAAAAATTTGGTTTTCACTATTTCAAGAAATATTGTGAATGCATTTGCAAAGCAAATAAGAAGAGTTAAAATTTTGTTTCCCAGTATTTCTCCAAGTGAGTTTTTAGGTACAATTTATCCAAGTGAGTTTGATTAGGTCCTCAGTGTCTAAATATGTGATAAGACTGTCCTGTTTGATCTGTGATTGAGAGTCTAATGTCAGAACATGGATGTAGCTGTGGAAGGTCTTCTATGAAAACTGAGTATGCATATCAGTATTCTTTATTTCCTACAATTAATTAGCTTATATCAACTCTCAGATGGGTTTGACCAGAAATTATGACTGACTGCTCAAAAAGGTGGGGAAGTTGATTCTGCTACTTGCTAGGGTTGACGAGACATTCAGTACCCAAAACAAATAATAAATAAATAAAACAAAAAAAAAAATCAAATGGAATCAAAATTATGCAGGTGGATAAGACATTAATGGTGTTTAACCAAAAGTAGGAATGAGAAAATAATACATGATGCATAGGAAGTCCTAGTAAAATGCTTGGTCACTTGGTTCAGAAAAGCACCTACACTCCGAAGATGCCCATGTATAAAAACACATTCGCAGGGTGCATCCTGTGGAGGCTCTATGAACACAAGGATACTTTGTGCTCTTCTCAGCATTAATGTGAATATCCGGAGAATCTAGAAAAAAGTTCACTTCTACATGCAGCATAGGACAAGATGGACAAGATGAAAACATTCATCCCATCTTCTATTACTAACTGATTTGTTTATCTAGATAGAGATGCCATTAGGTATTATAATAGAAGGATTAGGCTCCAATCAAAGAGGTAGGAACCAAGGTAAACTCTTGCTTGCCTTTCTAATATGTTTGTGTCTGCATGTGTAACATAATTAAGAACAGCAGAACAGATTAAATTCCCTAATGCATCAGCTTCCACTCATATAAACTACTCAGATCACAGGAAGGTATTTATGAACACTAGCAATAAATCATTTCAACTTAACACAAAAGTATCCATATTAGTCAACACCATCTACTAACCGAATTATCAACTCCATTTGCTTCTTTCTCTGTCATATAAAGTGGCCCAGGCACGTGGAGTTTGATTACATCTATTTTCCTACCAATGGCATCAGTAGAGTTGGAGAGAACTGTCAAAGCCTCAACCGACTGTTCATATTGAGGATCCAACTCATCATCGGTCCATGCCAAAAGCACCACTCCAGGCTTAACAAAACAACACATATTGTCAACATGACCATTGGTATCCTCATCACCTACAAAAGTTACATGAGTAAGAGCTCTACAAGGATAATAAAGGCCAAAAGGTTTGTTATCCAAGAGAAAATGGAGAAAAAAAAAAAAAGAAACTTGGTTAATAAATATGTAAACAGGAGCGAAATTCAAGCCATGTTTAAACAGAAAATCACAGGAAAAAGAAAAAAAGTGTAAAAGGTAACAGAAGAAAGCATTTTTAGATCATATGAGCAAAAGACATAATATAAAATGTCATATGGGGGATAAGTTATCGCCTTATCAGGACATGAAAGGCTACATGATCTGTTACCATTTACAGGTTAACAAGATACACATGGGAAAAGTTGAAGAAAAATAGAAGTCATCGACGTTGATAGACCTTTAGGCAGAAGGAAATGTTGGTTCTGTACATGCTTTAACCCATATTCTATATTTCTCTCTTGTTTGATTGAAAACATAGAAAAAGGTACTCTGTACATGCTTTAACCCATATTCTATGTTTCTCTCTTGCTTGATTGAAAACATAAAAAAGGTAATGCAAGAATGCAAATCACAAGGAGGCCAGGGATCATAACTTGTGATACCAGATTTAGCACACCAGTCCAACCATAGGAACTGAAAAAAATATAAAAACATTTAAAGTGAAGAATTCATGCTTGCTCAACTGATAGAACATAAACAGATACCATGGAGATTTTTTGTATTTTAGCAACCATGAGATAAAGTAAGTTGGCAAATATAAGCAGCAGTAATAGAGTATCAGAAACTATACAAAACAATAGAGTGAACAAAAAAACTCATGTTTCTTTTTTCTTTAAAAATTTTTGGTAGAATGTTTCATTTGTTACTACTTACTACTATTATTCCTCCCTTTTCCTGAGTAAAAATCAGAACTCATAACATATATAAACATTTTTTCAAGAGCTTGGATATCACAGAGATCTGATAGATAGAGTATCATGTTCTTACGGTACTTCCATAGATGTTGCAATTTCTACTTTCGCATGTCACTTTTGTGATAAACGGAATGCTCTCTGGATTGCTAATTCTCTAGATTTTCATGAGCTAAAGAAGCATTTGAAGATAGACTATCACTTGCTTTGTCATTATTATTTGCCTCCCTATGTTTAGAAGGATATCCTCATTCTATTCTATGCAACCGGTATCTGAAAGGATAAATGACAAGTTAGGAGGATGGGGTGGTGCATGACCTCAGATGCAGTGAACTCTAATATCAATGGAGGATTTCTTCTAAATGTGACAGTCAAACCTTCAAGCTAGATCTCACATAGACTTGAAGGCCCTTAAAATGTCCTGCTGCCTATTTGTAGCTGATGGGAGGCTTTTAACTCATACCACAGAGATTTGTTAACATTCTGAATCCAACCTCCCTAGGGGCCTTTTTGACATTGCAAAATGAAGATAGACAATAATAGGAACTAAAGTGAGTAGTAAACTAGGCCAAGGAGTAACCAAGAACCACGAGTAATTGAAAAGAATATGTGACAAGAAGATTCATTGGAAAGTGGACACCAATATTTCTTCCCAACAGAAACCCCAAAGGAAAAGACTAGCTAGATTTTTATGCTACAAACTAACTGTTCGATGTAAGCAAAAGACTCAAAACTAGTAAATTACTAGAAAAGGAAGAAAAGAGGAAATGAAATCCACCTAATATGCTGATGTCTGGCATTCACCCCCTTCAACACTGTTGAGTCTTCTGTATCCTCCAGAGCTGAAGAAAGGTTCAATTATTTGGCCACCTTATGCAGGAGAGCCTTTCACTTCCTCTGGCATGAGCTTTTTACTAGTATATGATGAATGACTCAAAAAATTTATGATGATTCTGTCCCTGGAAGGAGGCAGGCCTCTTATAGTGTCTTTTGGGGTAGGCTGACTAGTTTCATGTCTAATGTGAGATTAAGGAAAACTCATGGAAAGTTTGCAAAAGTGCCAACAACCATGAATTCTGATGAATTTTACCCAATGAAGAGGTGGGGGATGGCTTGAGGAAAACTTTTCTGGAAGAAGAATCAGGTGGCAATTAACTAGCTATCCAGTCCGATAAGATGGATAATAACCAGCTATGCAATTAATCATAATCTAGTTAGCTGTCTAAACTAAGGCCCTAAACTGGTTGGGGCTTGTTCTGAAAAATACAGCTACTTAATAACCATCTGACTCAAACTGATGGTCATTGGCTAGCCATTAGTTTCCCTGGGGAATGGTAACGCTAGATATGTGTGAATGGTCATGATTAGACATTTGGAATGTCAGGATCAAGTGGCATCACATAAATTGATGTTCGGCCTCTCTGTGGGGTGTGTGTGTGTGTAGGGGGGGGCGGCCGGCGGAGGTCTACAAGTTGTGGGTGGGAAAATCTGATTATAACTGTTAGAAGTTCTATGGTATGCATCATTACCATTTTGGTGTAATCAGGCAATTGATTGATACATCTTTATATACTAGGTCCTCCATCCTCGCCAACACATTAATGAGTCACCACACCAAGTCATTTTACAACACTAGCACCTAAAATTTCATGGACATGTATGCAGCTTGTAGTTGGAAAATGCATGTTTTTAGTCTTTTCATTTCAACTTTTCAGGTTTATCAAGAGTTGAGCAGGATATGTCAAAATTGTTGATACTTTCTTTCTCTTTCTTTTATTACAATAATGTTAGCAGAAGCTATTCACTATCTCAAATTTACAGATAACTTGTCAATCATGAGTTTGAACTCAGAAAATTGGAGTTATGAAAACAGATAAAATATAGAGAATAAATATTTATACTTACCATAAAGCCCTCTGGGCAGCCAAATGACTTTTCTGACCCCAAGATACATCTTTAGTTCATCTTCTATCTCTTCTCTACTCATATTGGGGTTCCGATTTGGGTTCAACAAACATTCCTCAGTTGTAATACAAGTACCTGTTGGAAGATAAGTAATAGATGTAAAACATGAGAGCCTTTCAAATAGAATGTTCACCATATGTGAATAATGCTAGTATAAGATATATAATCAAGCCTTTGTAGACAGTCCATGACCTAAGCAAGACATGAGTTATACCATCTGAAAGGAGTGTTCCTTTAATAAAGAAAGAAAAATTCATTTCTTGACTGCCTTTTATGTCCATACACAAGTTCAGTCCTATTATAAAGGCTAACTCAACGACTAAGTAGACATTTTACTTTTAGAGTGGAGCAAAAATATTATTGTAATGGATCAAATATTATTTCAAAAGAATGTACATAATGCCTATTGCGAGTTTTTGATCAATTCCTTTTAATAGAAATTGGTACCATTTGAATAAACTTCTTGGTGAGCCTGACCAAATAGTTGGGATAAGACTTGATGGTTATAGTATGGTGCCATTTGGATAAAATATCCAGCTTCAAATTCACCATCAGGGGTGCTAATAGGTAAGAGACCCCTGATAACAATACAACTGGGACCAGCTGCTTAAGTATCTGGATATTATTTTGCAACAGGACCTGACAACGAAAGGTAAATGCTGAGGGGGAGCCATTGTGTTGAGTTATATTATGCACTTGAAGAACCATGTAGAAGATTGGGAAGTTCAAGTAATCTCCAACGAAACATAAGAGAGTAGGATATCAGATAAAGGCCCGGTGAAGAACACAACAACAAAGCCGACAAAGACTACTTGGAGATCAAAGAGTGGAACTTAACATCCAATCCTTTGTTTGATTGCCATTTTATGCTTCACTCCTTTACAGGCTTTTATATTTAGCCCTGTACACAGTTAAGCCTATGTTTTGTATCAATTTGGCTGTTCTACACACAGTTGTCCTGCTTTGTGTGTACACACAAAGAGGCCAGGGATTAAAATAAAAATCTCTATCAAAATTAAGGGTGGGGGAAAAATTTTTCAGTGATTAAACATAAAATAGCAGTCAGTCCAAGGGGTGGACCTCAATTACCCTGACCAAATATGCCAAGAGCTCAAATATTGATATATCTGTTCAAAGTTATTATTGTATTAGGAGTTTCCCTCAAAAAAAAAAAACAGTGTTTTAGGATCAATTTGTATTAGCTTTGCATATTTTTAGATATAGCTGGTTATTCTTGTTTGAGTAAAAGAGGCTTGCGTGAGCGATATGGATGGGACCTTCAGAGGCTTCGTCTCATTACAAAAGGGCCTAAGAGGAAATATCCTATTAGAAATATATGCTGTATTTTAAGATTCTCTCGTGTCTTTTTAGGTGCTCTGCCTGGTGCTTGAATATAGCATCTCCACTTTTGGGTCAGATTTTTTGTGTAGTAGATTTGTACAAGAAATGTGCCAAGATGATAATGCATGGGATTGAGAGCTACGAGAACATGGTGGTGATAGATATATGCTCCATATACGCATGTTATTATACAAGGACTATATACAGGCAAGTCATAGGCACTGAGGCACCCATTAGATTTATCTCACTCTCCACAACCTCCCCCTCTATCTCCTCTTCACATCTCCAAGCAACTCCACCTCCCCTTTTAAGCCAGGCAGACCCACCTTCCATCACTAAAGTTAGGGTCATCCATACCAAGACCTCTTAGCAGTCTTTATCTTGGAACTTCACTGCCAGTGTGATCTCCTTCCAACCCAATGACAAGGATCGTACCATGTTACTTAATCCATCGACAATGACCATTGTAGGTACCCATTTGCCCCAACCAGCCAACTCTCTCCCCATTGATTGCCCTCAAGAGAGTTGATCCCACTTCCGAACATAACGCCTTTAGCCTTGGTTAAATTACTGAATTTAGTGATTAATCTTGATCAATATTACTATACTGTTTGTGCTGATATATCAAGACATCTTAGTTTATAGGAGCTGAAATAACACTAGACAATTTACATATATCATCTTGAAAGTGTGTGATAATGATAAAAAGTCAATATTTGGACCAGCCAAAATCCTTGGAAAGAAGAAAGATGAGAGGAGCATAAGTTCTAGTAGACATGAAGTTTGCAAGCCCAAAAGGAAACCTTTAAAAACTATTCAGAAAGAGACACATCCTGTGTAGAATGTGAAAATGGAGAGAAGAAAGAATCAAAACAAAGAAGAGGAGTAACCCTTCGTTTGGTATGAAGGATTAGGTTGGATTGGAGAAAGGATAGATAGCGAAAGAAAGATGGAGGAGAGGATCGATGGGAATGATTTTCTCTTCTATTTGGTATACGAGGAATGAAAAAAAGGATAGATAATATTGGTATGATATTTTTATTGAATTATCCTTTGATAAAAAAGAGCAAAGAAGTGTTAAATTTTTGTTAAAAAATTAATGAAGGGTAATTTATCAACATAAAAACCCACCCCTTAAATGCTCCATCAATCCTTTCATGCATCCTCTCAATTTGGGTGGATGCAAATTGACAGCCCGGAATGGATGGAGAATCCCTCCTTTTCATCCATCCTTCTAAGATTTTTGAATCAAATGGTGGATAGGGGCCATCCATCCTTCCTACCCCATCCATCCTCCCTCTCGTGGTCTTAACCAAACATAAGATAAAAGTCAGGACACCATTGAACTTGTGTAGTAGACATATGCCTATTTTTCTCACATGCCAAAAGAAAATCAATTGCCTTTACTTTTGGAAAAGACCTAGACCAAGTGTTTCAATTCTATATAAACACATGGTTGTGAAAACAAAAGAACAGTAAGCAACCACAACATTATAAAGTTTCAAAAATACCCACATAAATGTCATAAGTAGAAAGTTACCTTCTCCATCTACATGGATGCTTCCACCCTCAAGAACCATCTGATGTGGAAATCTAGGGAGCCTCTCCAACTCCAAAATCTAAAAGTAAAATTGTAACAGAAAATGAACAACAAATATAGGCAACCATGCAAAAACAAGTTTATAACTACTACTAGAAACTTTATGCCAAAAGAAAATTGCTTCACTGACCTTTTTGGTAACAAGAGTATCGAGGCTCCAATCACTATAACAACCTTCTTCTACCCCTAGACAAACAAAATAGACCAAATAAATCATTCTGTACTCAATGACCACACCATAATGATATATGAAGGGCCACTATCATGAATTTGCATAATTTAAAATACCAAGAAATCATCAATGGATAACGTAAACCGTAAAGAATGAAACCAATTCTAAGGGTGAATTGTCGATTTCCTTTTCATGTCTTAAACAATTTTCCATTTATATTACACAATTTGTCTTAATTTTTCTTTCACACATTATATGTAGCTAATATGATTTTTTTCTTGGAAATAAACTTATTAAATTGCTCTAGGCCAAATAGATCCTAGCATGTCCACATGCACATGATCTTGGAGGTGTGTAGGGAAATCATTCAAACAAAAACAAAACAAAGAAAATAAGAAAATATGATTCTAACCCTCCATTAATGATTATTATTCCATTCAAGAGTTTAACTAAATAATCAAAAAATGATTTTAAGGGTTCCAAGGAATGGGAATACCACGTGACTAACAAGATTTCAAAAGAGACCTCCTAATGGAGACAAGAACCTAGTGAATCTAAGCAATAATCAACCCTTTTTCTGCAATATGCTATGTCACTTCTTTAGTTGGATCTGTTGGAAGTAGCAGATCTTGTAGATGATTCAACAACGAAAAAATTTTCTTGAGCCTAGTTAAGACCAATAACCTCCTTAAGCTTGTTAAGCATGTCCTCATGATTCAACCTAGGAAGAGAATGAGCTGAGGTTGTTTTGACGAGATAAACTTATCTCAAGGCAACTAAGCATATTCACTGTAGTGTAAGAGTTGCATCCATGCTCTCACTACCATGGCTTCTTGATGCAACAGTAGGTACCATAGGGTCGGCAAAGACAGCCACGCCTAGAGGGGGGGAGAAGGAAACAATGCAAGAAATGGAAGTTGAAGATGGATGGGATGAAGCTATACTAGAGATATCAGGCAATGTAAACTTAAGGAGGAAGAGACAATGTCAAGGTTCATATTACTAATATGTACCGCCTAGCATCGGGCAATAATGTATTGAATCAATGCTAAATCAATACTCAGTATGGAGATGTGCTGAGATTTGGTATGCCGAATCAACCTCTATATTGGGTGTATTGACACTAAATTATGATATCAATACAAGGTCCAATACCAAGAATATGAATCTTAGATGATATGATTTGATGCATAAATCATTGGGTGCAAAAACTAAATTATGATACCAAGCAATTAAAGTGGCACAAAAAAATTGTTGTGATGAAGTATTGTTGTCAAACATATATTTTAGTTGCATCAAGCTCTGAGCAAGGTAGGCACAAGGCAGATAGAATCTTTCACCATAGTTTTGGAATTAGGATCTTCAAGGTATTCATTTATTATATACATAAGATCTTTTCCAATTGTTTCTTAAAGCCAACTGTTCTTCTAAAATTAATGTCCTTTTCCACTTGTTTTTTGTTGTATGGAAGTTGTCCTCAAGACTCCATATAAAATATCTAAAACAATGAGTAACTTTAACATAAAGTAATAAAATTATCAAAAGATAAAAAACAATAACATAATTTATTAATTATAGAATAACTAACCTACTAATTCTTGATATCATGATAATTGTCCAACATCAATCAAGCTTTTCACCATTCCTCCACACCAACTATGCAATCTCTTTGCTTGCCAAGATGATTTTGCCATCTGATTAAATAACTCTTCATGAATATTACTAGAAAAATGATCATGATGTTACTTGTAACATAGAATCAATTATTTTATCAAGATTTGCCAAACCACTACTAGAGTCTAGAGTTCGTATCGGCCAATGACCAGTTTAGTATGGTACCAATATGTATGGTACCAAACCGATGTATATCATAGATGAAAAATTGGGAGAGGGGAGAGGGAGAAACCCTAACCCTAGAAGTAGAACTAAAGGAGGAGAGAGAGAGGATGAAAGGGAGAAAGAGGAAGAGAGAGGGCTCTCATAGCATCAATGAAGGGTGACAATGTCATCTTCAGCATCGAGCAAGAAAGATGGCATTAAACAAGAAAGAAAAAGTGAGAGCAGTTAAAGCAGCCAAAGGGTAGGCAGTTTTTATAAGCTAAATCAACCTGAACAGTTCAACCATCCCAATTCCATGTTGATTCCTTGATATGCATCAAATTTCCCGATTCGGGTTAGTTTGGCAAACACAAAAATAGCATGTAAAAGTGCTTATACATTGAGTAATGTTGATCATTTAGAACTTATCCATATAGAATCATACATAATTGTTACAACCTACTTCATGTATGTTTGGGAGTGCGTTTGTAATCATCAAAAGTGATTTTAGATCTAAAAATAGAATTTTATGTGTTTGGCTATAACCCAAAATTAATTTTGGATTGCATTTAAGATTCTTCATAACATGGTTTACGTAAACTGACCTTCTCTCGCTTTCCGTGGATGCGACACCACAAGCTAAACATTGCATTTGCAGAAAGTTAGTTTTTTTTTTAGAAAAATTATGTGTTATCCCCTCAATATCCCTCGTATTTCACTTTTTCTCACATCGTTGTCTATCAGGACTTTTTCTTTCTTCAAATTAATCTCATCTCATCTCCATTCACATCCCTGATTAATCTCCTCTAATATCCATTTACATCTCTCTTTTTTTTCGATTTTCAAGATTATTAATCTCCTCTCATTTTCATCTGCATCCCCGGATTATTAATCTCCTCTCATATTTATGTCCCCTGTTCGACTTTCTTGTCTATTAGAACTCTTTCTTTCTTCAGATTAATCTCATTTCATCTCCATAAACATTCTTGATTAATCTCCTCTCATCTCCATCTATGTTTTCTTTTTCGACTTCCATGATTATTAATCTCTTCTCATCTCTCTCTTTTTGTATGACTTTCTTGACTATCAGAACAAACTGCTTACAACACACTACTTCAGTCAGAAAGGTTACTAACCGCCTAACAAACTTTCCTATAAAAGAAAAGATGAGAAAAAAAAGAGAAGACTCTCTACTCACTCTCAAAACTCTCACTATCTTTCTTCACTGTTCTTCCTCTCCAACACTCTCTGACTTAAGCATCGGAGGGTTCCCTATCAAAGAAACCCCATCTTCTTCTCTAGCACCTAGACTTTCTTGTAGGTGACCAAGTCTTGATGGGTACCGATCTACTCCAGCAGGGCAGTCCATCTGAGCTGTTCAGCCTCATCACACCTCATCGGAGGGACGTAGCATTTTCTTTCTTCATATTAATCTCCTCCTATCTCCATCCATGTCACATCCCTTTTTTTCAACTTTTTTGTGCATCAGGACTCTTTCTTTAATTAATCTCCTCTTATCTCTATCCCAACCTAATGACACGAAGATGAGAAAAAATAAAATAGAGAAATCTATATCTAAACAATTTTAGAATAATTTTATATATTTTTTTCTTTTTGATCATTTTATCATTTAAAAGCAGCTTTTGGGTTTGTTAACCAAACATATAGCAAATTATTTTTACATTTTCAAAGCAATTTTAGGATATTGACAGCCAAACAAAAAATTACTTTATCCCAAAATAGTTTTTAACATCAAAATGCAGCTTTTACTAAAAATTACTTTTTAGCCAAAATCTACAGCATCCACAATCAGACCCTTCATAATACTCTTGTCACAAACTCCAAGATCAAGGGAAAACATACAATCTTCTCCCTGTTTTAGCTACGAAATCCATGAAGAAGAATAAAAAAAAAAGGTCAGTAGAAACATCTCCTCATCACTACAATCATCCCACTAAAAACAAGATTCTCCTCACATGAAAAGCAAGGACTGTAAGAGTGGTTAACAGCTTCAAACACTTATATGGGCTATTGCAGCCTTGTTACCCCAAAGTTTCCTGTGCCCTCTAGCTATTGTTCTATTCAGGTCTTTAGTTACATATTAGTAGTAGGTTAACCTAAAGAAGGTTTTCTCAGCAAATAACGGTGTGCAACTAGAATAGGGCCTATATTGGACCACACTGGCAGTCTCCAATGCCAATAATAAGAGGCGTATGATTATTTCATACCGATAAAGTTTTGAAACTTGAAAATTACTCTCAGGATTTACACATGCAATCTTATGCGCATGTATATAAATATGCACTGATGTGTACACTTAAATAAATAAGCACACATAGCTCAATAATCAACATCAATGTATACACCATGCTTCTTTCTCTTTAAGTACAACAAGAGTCATCAAAGAATACAAAGGAGGTTGTAGTAAAATACTGGTTGAGAATTCCAGCTCAGATTAGCATTAAAATAGGCTGTGACCTTGAGAAGATATGGACATACAAGAAGAGAGCGACTGGTTATGTTTTTCAAGCTATTATAGACTAGTGAGTGATTTGGGGTAAACTGAAGAGCATCGGCAAGACAAAGAATGGTGAATGCACATGGCAATAGCATAGTGCAAGCACAAAGAACATGGACAAAATGGACTATATTTGCAATGGTACATCCAAAAGGATTAGGTTGACTTATGACTGCTTTCCAGTAGATGATGGTAGGACGAGCCTCGGTCAACATGAAGAAACTTTTAGTTAATGTCCATCAATGAGCTAAAAGTGCACATATCGATATATATGTTGTGACAACAAGTATCAAAATCTGAATTGTAAGAAGGGGTCCAAGGACTAAGTCCAAATTGAAATGAAACAAGTTGTTGCAATTCTGCAAGCATCACCACAAGGAATGGTCACATCAAGACAGAGCAAGAGAATAATGATATCATTGGAAACAACACCAAATAAAGGAGCATAATTATCATATTTGTTTGATAAAAGAATACAATGGATGATGAGAAAAATGCTTAAACCGAACATTAGAAGTTTACTGAGCCATAGATAGCCAGATGAAGGTGACAACTTTGCACAAAAAATGCCCAAGGTGAATAGGAATACAGCCTCACTCAGCTCATCATAACAAAATAGTTTCACAACTAATGAAAATAGAAATAAGATCAGTTGCTGTGTTCCCAGAAGTGTGAATCCCTCGTTGTAGTCAATCTAATACTCCGTAGTCCAAACACAAGACAAGTTTTTATAGAGTTCCAATCAGACGGTAATGCATAGTATACTTTCTAGACCTACTTAGGTGTTGGATATTTTTAATGCAAGAAAGGTGATAAAGTCCATGGAAGGGCGCAGGGAAGAGCAAAAGTTCTCCTTCACCCTCTGGATGGAAATCTATCTCATGGTAGGTAAAGTTATAGAACAACGTTTTTTCTAAAAAAAAAAAAAGAAAAGAAAAGAAAATAGAACTATTAGAAAATCCATGAGAAAGGGTTGTGTGGGGTAAAACACAGTCTTCACTTCTGTCAGTTATCTAAATAGTGAGCCAGGCACTCCAGAATCCTGTACTTACCTGGCCTGGTCATGATAAAAAGCAAAAGCAGAAGTTCGCACAGGGAGTTCTTATGGAACAACATCAGGTGGCTATTATCAAGCTTCACTCCACCAGTTTCAAACATGACACAAGCAAGTAGAGTATGTTCTGTTATTTAAAAGCATTTAGCATCTGCTATACAGTAAGTGGTTTTCCATTTTTTTCTTTTCATTTTCTCACTTAGTTTACTATTTTTTATCATAATAATAAAATTTTGTTTGCCTTCACAGCTATAGGGAATGCACAGAGCACTAAATACTATAATCATTAATTTGACAGTGAAATCAAAAATGCACAAGGCCAGGAAAAGAATAGTGGATAAAAACATAAAAGAAGGGAATATAATTTAAATTCCATACCACCCCAGCAATTAAATGTCCAATCAATGCCTGCAACTTGGTGTTCTTCGGCCCCTGAAATTGGTTTCCTGTCTCGCCAAACAAACTAGCATCCAAGAAACTCAGACTATGCTTCAGTTCTATAGCATATATGCAAATAATCAGATCAAAGTGGAAACAAAGGACCTCACCGTCGGTCCAATATCACGAAACCAGGCATCATTCATGCTCATCTCGACCACCCTGACGTTGTCCTTATCATGCAGCAACTCACATGCATTTGTGTACTGAAGCATTAGAAGTATAAGCGATGAAATTAAGAGAAAACCATGATCACTGTTCCCTTGCTTCATGCACAAACCTGAGCAGCGCTTGCACATACAGTAACCGGCTCAAACTCTGAAATCGCCATGGCCACTGCAGCATACACCCTCTGAGCCGTAACTGCATTATCCCGCCAATTATCCGTGCGTTCCTAAAATTCCCATGATTAACACCAAGATTTCAAATTTTATCAATGAACTAATACGAGTGCATACAGAGAGCCGCCATTGCGGGCAATTCCTCTCTTTTTTTTCTTTCTTTAGAGACCACGTTAGAGAACTATCCACAGCAAACACAAGTATACCATCAAAAAGACACAATCTTTTCCAGGTTTCCGTTAGCCAAAGATAAACACGATGGTCATCAAGGTCCATCAAATGTACTAGATAGACTGACGCAAAATTTCGTCTTTTTGATTTGGATTTCAATCTCCCACGTATATAGCCAAGCCAATGAACCAACTTGATGAAGAATCACTCATAAGTTCAGGTTTTACATGGACAAATCTTAATCTAAAAGGGAATAGATATTACCAAAAGAGAAAAAGAAGGCATAAAAGATGAACAAACAAGTTACGGCATGGAATCCTAAAATTTCAAGAAGAACCACAAATTCTAACATCACGAATAGAATCAAAAAAAGTCCAGGAGACATCCAAAGGAGGGATTTTTCGACCTAAAAACAAGGATTAAGAGGCAAAAGAAAACAAGGGCAGGGTACCCACAGGCCAGCCCATCCAGCACTGATGATGTGGGTCCCACTCGGCGGGCATGTGGAAGCCTAGGAGGGCCGGCTTCCCATCCAAATCCCTCGGCATCCCCTTCCCCTTTTCAGAGACACTGTGTTCCCAACCGGCACTCTCTACAGAGTCGAGAAGAAGAACGAGGACCGGAACGAGGACGGCGATACGCAGGTAACGCAGCCCCCCTCGAACCCCCAAAAAAAAACCGAAAAGAAGTTGGGTGGGCTCCACGGTATCTTCTGACGTCAGACCGAACTACGATTCCGCGAGCACAGGTGAAGTTTGCCAACCTAGTCATTATTTTACCATATTCCATTAAAATTATTAGAAAATAACATTATCTTATTCAGAGACAAAAGTACAACTTGTTGAGCTAATATTTTTATTGATTTAAATTAAAAATATGATGAATTTGATTTTAAAAAAAATAAAAATTTAAAATCAAGAACTAACGAAAGATTAATTTGCAAGTTAGAAAGGTTGCGCAGGTTAAGTACACCATCTTTTCTAGATGGAGCATGGATGGAGTGCTATGTTAAGTCCCTACTGAGACTGCACATTTGGTTAAGTTTGATTATATTATTCTGTAAGGCAAGACTAATTTAACCTACATGCTCTCGAATCTTAAGATGAGTTGGTCTAAAGTTAGTGGAGAATTTTTGTTTGCTCTGGCCCAGTATTCAATCCGATTCTAACATCTATGAAAGAGATTCAAACCAAAACTAGCTTCACTAAATACTTTTGTAATACACCGAGGTAGGAACTTCATGATCCAGATATTAAATATTTCTCATAGCAATGTTTTATTTTGATTGATCAAATTTTGTTTGGTCGGGCTCAAATTAAAAGATGCCCCTCAAATTCCTATGACAGAGATTCGAGTCTGGACTGACTAAAATAATTATTTCCACAGTCCATGGAGATGGGTGCTCCCTATGATTGGGTATTCACTATTCCTCAGTAACTGCGACATGTGAATGCCCGAAGCTAACAAAATAAGGTGGGTGTATGTAGTGGTAACTTTTGATGTCAGAATGAACTAGATTTTCAGATGCAAATGCACATAACATAGCCATTTTTTTACTATTTTTCCCTAAAATTATTATGAAATAACATATTGCCTTATTCTGAAAGAAAAGTATCAACTACTTGAGCTAATATTTATTGACCTACATTAAAAATATTGTAAATTTGATTTTAAAAATTAAAATTTAAAATAGGACTGAAATTGAATCGGCAGGTAGTATATTCATATCCATGTTTATTTTGTTGGCCGAATACCATCGCGGATATAGATGTTAGTTAGACATAACAATTTATATTCAAATTTGTTTCAAATACATACATACATACATACATACATACATATATATAAGATAACGGAAGTATATATATGGATATAAATATGAGTTGCATAATTAAATTTTATGACTATAGATCAAAGATATTAAATAAATGGTAAATCAAATTAATAGTATGTTAATACGATCCTTTATTTTTCTTAAAAGTTTATAAATGCTATATAAAAATGAATAAAACTATAAATTGAATTGAATATTGAGATACGAATCGGATAGTTGTTTATCCATATGTATATTTATTTATTTTTTAATAAAAATAAATATAAATATTGATACTAGTTAGATGCTTAAATTTTCGTCTATATCTAAATAGATTTTAGAAGAAAAAATAGATCAGAATAGATATTATCAGATTAATTTTCATCCCTAATCTAAAAGCAAGATCTCATGGAAGGTTAAACTCATTAAGAAAGTTGAATAGGTTAAGTGCATTGGCCTCTTTGGATGGAGCATGGGTTGGAGTACTATATTAAGCCTACTAAGGTTACATATTTGGTTTTGATTACATTACTATCTAAGGCAAGATTAGTTGAGCCAATATGTTCTCAAATTTTAAATTGAGTCTAAGGTTAGAGATGATTGATTAAATTTTTGCTTGATCTATGTTGGTATTTGATCTGGCCCATATGCTTATAATAGGGATTCGAACCCAAGCTAACTTAACCAAATATTTTTGTAATACATTGAGATAGGTGCTTCATGATTCAGGTATTAAATATTTCTCGTAGCAATATTTTATTTTGATTGACTAAATTTTTGTTTGGTCTAGCTTAAATTAAAAGATTCCACTGGGATTGAGATAGGAATCTAGATTTACTTAACTAATTATTTTCATAATCTATGGAAATGGGTGCTCAGCATATTAAATTTTTCTCATGATGAGTGTGGTGCGAATGGGTCAAAGCAAAAAAAACAAAAATGTAAAGAGAAGGTGGGTGGACACAACAGTTTCTCGTGACCTTAGAATGAACAAGGTTTCCACATGCAAATGCACCATAACATGGTCACTATTTTACTATTTTTCATTAAAATTATTATGAAATAATATGTTACCTTATTCAAAGAGAAAAGTATCGATTAGTTGAACTAATATTTATTGATTTGAAGTAAAAGTATTATAAATTTGATTTTATAAAAATAGAATCCAAAATCAAGATCTAGTAGAAGGTTAAATTCGCTGGATAGAAAAATTGAGTAGGTTAAATGCATTGTCCTCTCTAGATGGAGCATGAGTTTGAATACTATGTCAAGTCCCTGCAAAGGTTGCATATTTTGTTAGGTTTGATTAGATCATTATCTAAGGCAGGGCTAGTTTAACCAACATGCTCTCAAATTTTAAATTAAGTTGGTCTAATGTCAGAGAAGATTGATTAATTTTTTGTCCGATCTAACTCAATATTCAGTTTGACCTGAATGTCTGTAGCAAAGAATCGAACCCAAACTAGCTTAAACAAATGTTTTTTTTAATACATTGAGTTAGATGCTTCGTAGTTCAGGAATTTAATATTTCTCAGAGCAATAATTTATTTGGATTGATTAAATTTTTGTTTAGTCTTGCTCAAATTAAAAGATCCCACCTGAATTTCTGTGATAGAGATTCGAATCCGGACTAGCTTAACTAATTATTTCCGCCATCCATGGCGATGGGTGCTCCGTGATTTGGGTATGGAATATCACCACTCACAGCAATATTTTATTTGTAAAGGAGGAGGAGAAGGCATGTCTGGTGGCCCAATTGGGTTTTTCTTGCCTACCCAAACAACCTTTGTTCATCACTTCATATAATAAATTGATCGAGTGAAAGGATGTTTGATAAAAAAAAAAAAAAAGTATTTCACGGGATGCAGTAGGGTGCGTGCGAGGAAAATAAAGCAACTTCCATGTGTCGCAATTGGAGAGGCCCACCCACTCACATGCACAGATGCATGGCCTGGTCTGAGACTTGAACCGAGAGTGGTCACCGGAAGAGATTGCCATCCATATTTTAGGGTACCACGCGGGGAACACCCAAAGGGAAAGGGTGATCGACCGCAAAGCTGATGCTCTCAGATCATGCCACGTGTACGTCATTTTGACGCAGCGGTGCCTTCTCATGGCGTGCGGGGACCTATGTTCGGACGGAGCAGCCCACTTTACGAAAAAGAAAAAGACGAAGTAGCCCACTTTCTTGTGTCATTGCTCATGCCTGACTGAATCATGTGCGGGCGAGGAGGAAATGCCAAATGATATGCCAAAAAGCTATCAAATGGTCTCAAGGGGAAAGAAAAGAGAATGGATAGAGCAAGCAACGATCAGGGGTGGCTTAACACATTGGGAGATCTAAAGTTAAATATTAAAATATAATTTTTTTTATTAAATTTTATATAATTTTTTTATTAAAATTTTAGTTTTCTAACTTTTTGAGATACAAAATTTTTAATTAAATTTTTATAATAAAATTCTTCTAATATTTTTTTTTTCAATTGATAATATAGTTAATCCATTTAATCTTTTTTTGACATATTATTGATCTTAAGCAAGATTTTATTAATTTTAATTTTAAATTTTTTTTTCTATCGAAGTAATACTTACTGAAATTATTAATATTATTCTAAAAATAATATATGTATTTGAAAAAGAGTTGAGTCATTTTACATGATTGAGTATGTTCATTGGACCGTTATCTTCCACTTGTATAATTTTTTTAAAATTTTTAACTTTAAAAATAAATCTAAATCATCAATATCAGAGTAGTTATTATATTTTAAGAAACATTCAAGATTAAAATAATATTCTTTCAAACTATTATTGTCTAATGACTTCGATATTTTATCGCTAAATACAAAACTAAATATATTTTCAATATATCTGAAACTGTTCTAATTTTTTTTAGAGTAAAAAAATTGCTTGATTTATTGTATATAAGAAATAATTAATTCTAAATATTTCTTCAAGAGATTTTATTATTTCATTGTAAACATTCTCATCAAATTATTTCTTTATATAAATGATATATTTATCATAAAATTTAGGCTCTATTTTTATTTCAAATATAATATTTTTAAAAAAAATCATAGTAGATGCAAATCTATATTCTCTATATTTTTTAAAAATAGAAAGAAGACTTTTTAGTTGTTCTATAGCAACATCAATATATACATTTATTGATTGTAAATTTTTACTAACTAAGTTAACAGTAAATAATATATCATACCAAATAGTCATACCCAACAAAAACTCAAAATTTTCAAACTCATATGTTGCTAAGCAATTAACTTCACTTTTAGTTTTAGAATTTTCACTAATTTCTGCTAATTTCAATAAAATATCTCTTATTTATGGAGCTTGAAATCTTATTGCTTTAACCCTTTCAATACGACTTTTTCAATGTGTTTGTGACAATGATTTAAGAGTTAGATCAGATATATTATTGTATAAAATTTTTTATCATTCAGTAGAAGAAGAAAATAATAAATATATATATTATACCACTCTAAAAAATGATATAACTTTAGTACAAGAATTAGCCTTCATATATTTCTGTTTCTCCTTCATATTATATCTAATATGAAGCTTTTTTTGTACACGGCTATAGGAGTTTATTTAGAAATATATACTGTGTACAAAATATTTGAACATAGCCCCAATACAAACATTTGCATTAGTAAACGGAGAGGACTAAGTTTAAAAAGTAAAAAGAAAATAAAAGAAATAATAACTATGAATAATACAGTAGATCCAAAAGGTATAAAAATCGTTAGAAAAGAAACATTAATCTGAGTAACCTAGCCAAACTTTGAACCTGAACAAAAGGTGTGTAGTATGCTGAAGCAGGGATAAGTGGCCTCCATCTATAATAGTAAAGATTTAGCATGATTGTTACAAAATATGCTGTTAAAAGTGAAGGGAATCCATAGCACGATTCAAGTTGAACCTTCTTTTTATAAAAAAAAATAACAATGCAGCATTATTTTTTCGACCACGCTATTGCCAGTCCCAGTTGCCTCATGTGTCGCGACTCAGGAAAGAAAAAAAAATAAAAGAAACAAATCAATGCATGAAGACTCTGACCTTCCGCCTTTCTTGCCGTCGCTCAGACGTCGGAAGTTGGAAAATCCTCCGCCGCAGTGCCGTCAGAAGCCTGAAACTCTGCCCCACTAGAGATATCCCTTAAGCGTGAAATGTCCGCCGTCGGAGATCAGGAGACGCCCCTCAAGTCAGATCGTTACCGTCGGATGGTGGGATGGATCCGCATCCTCTCTATCGACAGTGGTACCACCGGTGCCTCTGATGGCTTTCTCATTGGTGTCGCCCTTATTTGCCTCAAGGCCTCCCTCTGCAAGCTCTCCGACGACCCCACTATCTGAATTGCCAACTTCTTCGCCCACGGCCCCAACGGGCAACCGCTCTTCTCCGTCTCGAGGCCTCCTCACCCACTCCTATCTCGTCGCTCCCGCTCGTCGTCTCCTGTCTCATCGTCTCCGTCTTTGTCTCCAGTGCCGTTCATCTTCTCGTGCCCATAGGTGGATGGCTGGATGTGGTGCAGATGGATGGCAGAGAGAGGGGGCCTGGGGGCCTAAAACAAATTGGGGCCTAAAGCCCTTGCTTTGGTGGCCTTACCCTTAAGCCGGCACTGGCAACGGTGCAAGCAAACGGACTAGTAAAGGTAGGATATTTATTCAACTATAAAATATAAATTTCTCTGATCATTATTAATAGACGTGTCCATCCTTTCATATTTTCAAATTTTTAATTTGTCTCTTTTCATCGGACTGCAAATGGATCTAGGTTGGATTGAACTATATTTGACCTCGATCCGAACTACTTTTATTTTTAGATCTTGATTTTGAATCTAGATCCAATCTATTTTGTCGATCTAATCAGGTCAAATCATGCCCATAAAAAAATTTTAGACCCAGAAAGTCATTAGGGTCCGATTGGGGTTAACTATGACTTGATCATAGCTTGAGATGTTTTATTTAGGTTGTATCTATTATACAATTCAAGTTAAAATTCTAATTATTTTTTGATATCAAAATATAATAATTAATTATTAAATAAAAAAGTATCGAAGAGTAGAACTAAAATTAAAGTGACCTAGTTTAAACTTGAATTTTTATTCAAAATTTTTTGATGTCATCAAGTTAATTAATCTTTGTTTTGTTTACAAGCTATGATTTTTTTTAAAACATATATTGATATACTTAGAAGCATTATAAGTAAGAATCCACCAAAATAAATAATGACTTATAAAATTTGGTCTAATTAGGTGGAAATAAATGAGAGAAGATGTAGTTGTTGAGATGAAAAAGAGGAATTCACTAAAATAAGAGTTCATTTAATGAATTCAAAAAAATGTTTTGAGTGAAGAAGAAGAAGGTTTATATAGTTTAAATTTTTGAGTTGGGTGAGTGATTTGATCGAGGGGAAGGAGCTAATTTTCTAAATCTACTCAATTCGAATCTCCTACAAATTTAGAAAAAAGTTAAAAAATTAAAAAATCGGTATAATTCTAATTGATGATTATAAACTGAGATACATAAATTCTATTTATAATAGTGAGATCTGTACTTGTATACTTTTAATTGGATTCCTTATCTAATTCAAATAGGATTATGTTTTTCAAAATAGATGTTACTAGTGGAAATAAATATAAAAAGATAAGATCCTACACAACATAGATCTTGACTCTTCCATTGGTTTTGCCTTCAATCATTTATGTAATTTTTCTTGAATTAGGAGATATGTCCAATCAAAATTTTTTGGGAATAGAAGATTTTTAATTTAATTACTTTATTTTAGAACCTAAATAATAAAATTTGGACTTCATTACTCACTACAATGCATCCTTTAGAGGGGCTTCATGTCGAATAGCTTAAAAGATTATCAAAATTTATTTTTAGAAATAGGTTCATCTCAATTAGATATCATATGGCTAAGTTATGGTCTCTGAAAGTTTGACTTACAGTCCCGCTTTTTTATATCATAGATCTTATTTTTAGATTCTATCTATCTTTAACCTAGTGACCAAAGTTATCCACATTAAGTCTGGTAATCCTTCTGGATTAGTAAAATTAGGTTTAATTCAAATCAACTAGCCTGAAAAATATGAGACCTAGATCTGACTTGGAATTTAGATGGAATCTATTTTTTAAATCCAACTCAATCTATGGGTCTTCAAAATTAGATCAGGTTTGGTCTACTCTGGTTAGATTAGGGGTCAACTTGACCTGTTTGTAGCCTCAATGGTCAAACTCTTTTCTCTTATATAATATGCTTGCTTTAATATATATTTAAAAATATTAACTATGCACATATTAAATCTTAATTTTTAATATTATAAAGGATAAAGTAGGCATTTTATATTTTAACTAGTTTGGCTGATTAAAAACTTTCAAAAACTACTAATTAGATTATAAATATTTGGCGATAAAGATCTCCCCATTCGGATCTCCCTTTACCATAGACTTAATTAAGAATAAAAAGGTCCAATCCAAGCTTGGTAGATGAGAAATAAGGGCCTCTTTGCTACTTTTTTTTTCTAGTTTTTTTTTTTTTAAAAATAAAAATATGGTATCCAATGTAGAATATATGTTTGATTCCTTTGAATTAGATATTCAGATATGAATTGGATAATTGTTTATTTATATCCATATATATTTTTTTAATAGATATGGATGCAAATACGGCTATTAGTTAGATGCTTAAATTTCTATCCTAGATAGATTTCAGATAAAAAAAAGATCGGAATAGATATTATCTGATTAACTTTCATTCCTAATCTAAAAGCAAGATCTAGTGGAAGGTTAAACTCACTGGCAAGAAAGTTGAATAGGTTAAGTGCATTGTCCTCTTTGGATGGAGCATGGGTTGGAATACTATATTAAGCCTACTAAGGTTACATATTTGGTTTTGATTACATTACTATCTAAGGCAAGACTAGTTTAGCCAATATGTTCTTAAATCTTAAATTGAGTCGGTCTAAGATTAAAGATGATTGATTAAATTTTTGCTTGGTCTAGGTAAGTATTTGATCTGGCCCATATGTCTATAATAGAGATTCAAACCCAAGCTAACTTAACCAAATATTTTTGTAATACATTGAGGAAGGATCTCACCCTCTATAGATCGTGAGGATTTTTTTGCTTAAAATATTATCTTGTGAGAGTCTACAAATATATTTTCCTGATTAGAGGGCTATATTCTAGTGTACAAAAAAGAATATCATTAATTTTATGTTGATTGGAATCAAAAAAAAAATAAAAAATAAAATATATATATATATATATATATATAGGAAGAAATTATTTTTTTTTATGTGAGGTATTGTTTAATGGACGAAGGATGGAGGCATCGGCACAAAGCTAATGTTTTCGTATCATGCCACGTGTATGTCTGTTTTAACGCAGCACTGCTTTCTCGTGGCATGGCGTGCAAGGACCTACGTTCGGCCAAGGCAGCCCAGTTGACCCAAAAAGGAAAAAAAGAACGTAGCCCACTTTCTTATGTCATTGCTTATGACTGACTTATGTGCCGACAAGTGCATCATGCATGGGCACTGTGCCAGATTAAGACGTACGCTTATCCCTGGTACCATATGGACGTGGAGGAAATGCCAAATGATGATGCCCAAAGCTATCAAATGGTCTCAAGGGGAAAGAAAAGAACATAGATAGAGCAAGCAACGGTGGAAGCAAACGGACTAGCAAGGATATCTATTTAATTATAAAATATAAATTAGATTATAATTATGATGCATGAGATGTGGGGTTTGAAAAAATTTGAGAGACCTCAAAATCTCAAGGAACCAACTCACACTGCCATAACTTGCATAAAATCTCATATTCTTAAGAAAAAAATCCAATCAAAACCTAATAATCTCCTCTAATCTTTCTCAAGTGCTATCTTTTGCCACGTATCACTAAATAATAGAATGAAAAGAAAAAAAGAAGCAAACAAAAATAAAAAAAGAAATCATATGTGGAGAAAGGTCTTACTCTTAAACACACACACACACGTGTGTGTGTGCACACACACACCTTATTAGATAAATATATATTTAAGTGCAAATATGCATATCAGCTGTCCTATATAACTAAGAAACTTCAATCCAAGATCAAGCTACTTCTAACACTTGATATTTTTTTTCAAGAAATTCTCTACTTATGTGTGATGTGAGCATTGCAAAGACAAATAGTTTTATTTTATGTTCTCAAATTTTTCTCTGCTTCATGTAAAACAGATATCACTGAATTATAATAATATATATAAGTATAAAATATATATCACTGTTGTTCCACATTGCTGCTTGTTTCAAATAAAATTTAAATTCAGAACCATATTGCACCATACCACTAGCTTTTGGCTCAAGAAGGCAGCAATAAATATTTTACATTCAGGAACTGGTATCTTCTTCTTTTATTTTCCACCCCCAACAATCTTCCAATTAAAACCCCTTCTTTCCTCCAACCTGCCCTGTCTCTACAGTAACTTTCTTTTTCTTCTCCAACAATCTTCTAAACTGGTATCTTCTTCTTTTTTTTTTTTCCCCAACAATTTTCTAATTAAAACCCCTTCCTTCCTCCAACCCACCCATTACCGTGGTATCTTCTTTTTTTTCCCAACAATCTTCTAATTCAAACCCCTTCCTTTCCCCAACCCGCCCTGTCGCCCTCCCGCACCACCACGTGCGCCGCTTACAGAGGAGACCGATCACGGGATTTGGTATCCCGCCACTCCTTCATCGTGGTTGCTGTGATCATGGTCATCTCCCTCTTCTAATTTCCTTATTCTCTTCCCCTACTTGCGCATCGAAGGACAATGCCCTCATGGATCTGATAGGCCGCCCCCTGCCTCTCTTCCCATCATGATATATCATCATTGTCGTCATTGCCATCATCGGGTATCGGGGTGGGTTTTCCTAGGATTCAAGGGGTATCGGGTGGAGATACTTGGGAACGAATGAAACGGGAGAGATGGTGGCTGAAAATTACGTTGGCTAGAATTAACCATCCGAACTTTTCCACCACATCCTCGTCACCAGAGAATGCATCATCTTCACTACTGTCCTCGTCGATGAGGGAGCGGTGGTGGTGCAGCGAGGGCATGCGGGGCAATGGGGGTTGGAGCGGATGGCAGTGGGGGGAGTGGAGGAGAAGGCGAGGGTGCTTCGATCTCTGTGCTCTTCTTTCGACGGATCTTCGAAACCCCACTTTTCCACTTGGCTCTCTCCCACTTCATCCAAAACTCATGTGTCAAACAGAGACTTCTCCATTAAGAAGTCTCCATTTTAATATATATATATATATTAGATTCGTTTGATCATTGTTAATAGGTGTGTCCATCCTTTCATATTTTAAAATTTTGATTTGTCACTTTTCATCCATGATTCATCGGGCTGCAAATGGGCCTGATCAGATTGGGACATACTTGACCCCAATCCGAACTAGTTTTATATTCAAATCTTGATTTTGGATCTGGATCCAATCTATTTTGTCGATTTAATCAAGTCAAGTCAGATCCATGGAAAAGATGTTAGACCTAGAAGGTCATTAGAATCTGATTGGGGTCAATTATGACTTGATCCTAGCTTGAGATGTTCTTTATGTTTAGGTTGGATCTATTTTACAATTCAAATTAAAATTCTAGTTATTCTTTTATGTCTAAATATAATAATTAATTATTAAATAAAAATGTACTAAAGAGTATAACTAAAATCAAAGTGAGCTAATTTAAAAATTTTCAATGTTCTCAAATTAATTGATCTTTATTTTGTTTGCAAGCTATGATTTTTTTTAAAAAGTATATTGATATACTTAGAAGCATTATAAGTAAGAATCCACAAAAATAAATAATGAAATATAAAAGTTTGGTCTAATTAGGTGGAAGTAAATGAGAGAAGATATAGCCGTTGAGATGAAAAAGAGGAATCCGTTAAAGTGAGAGTTTATTTAATAAATTCAAAAAATTATTTTGAGTGAAGAAGAGAAGGTTTATATGATTTGAATTTTTGAGTTGGATGAATATTTGATGGAGGAGAAGGAGCTAATTTCCTAAAACCACTCAATTTGAATCTCCTAAAAAATTCAGAAAAAAGTTTAAAAATTAGCACAATTCTAATTGATGATTATAATCTGAGATACATAAATTATACTTATAATAGTGAGATCTGTTCTTACACAATTCTAATTGGATTCCTCAGCTAATTGAAATAGAACTAAGTTTTTCAAAATAGACATTACTAATTGAAATAAATATGAAAAGATAAAATCTTACGTAATATAGATTTTGACTCTTACATCAGTTTTGTCTTCAATTATTTATCTAATTCTTCTTGGATTGGGAGATATGTCTGATCAAAATCTTTTCTGAGTAAATTTTTTTTAATTTAACTAATTTATTTTGAAACCAAAATAATGAGATTTGGACTTCATTGCTCACTACAATGCATCCTTTGGAGGGGGCGTCATAACTTGAAAGGTTATCAGATATTATTTTTACAAATAAGTTTATCTCAATTGGGCATCATATAATATATGGCTAAGTTTCAATCTCCAAAAGTTTGACTTGCAATCCAGCTTTTTATGTCGTGAATCTTACTTTTAAATTCTATTCATCCCTAATCTAGTGGCTAAAGTTATCCAAAATCAAGTTTGGTGATCCTTCTGGATTAGTGAAATTGAGTTCAATTCAAGTCAACTAGCCTGAAAAATATGAGACCCAGACCCGGCTTGAAATTAAGATGGAATCTATTTTCTAAATCTGACTCAATCCATGGGTCTTCAAAATCAGGTTTGGACTACTCTAGTCAGTTTAGGGGTCAACTCGACCTGTTTGCAGCCTCAATGGTCTAACTATTTTCTCTGATATAACAAGTTCACTTTAATATATGTCTAAAAATATTAACTATAAACACATTAAATCTTAATTTTTAATATTATAAAGGATAAAGTAGGCATTTTATATGTTAATTAGTTTGATGGATTAAAAATTTTTAAAAACTGTTAATTAGATTATAAATATTTGGCAATAAAGATCTCTGCATGCGGATCTTGCTTCACCGTAGACTTAATTAAGAGTAAATGTAGAAATCAAATTCTTATTAATATATGTTTTTTTTAAATGACAATGATGCCAAATGCAGAGTAAATCAAAGAGCATTTGATTTTTAGACTAAAGTTCTGGCCAAAACCCATACAAGAAACATTAGACATAGCAAAAGTAACGACAAAGAATAAAAAGAATAAAAGAATATATCTAAAAGAAGATAACTGTACCATTATGTATGATAATTATATGTTTCAAGATGATTATGTTTGTTTTTAGGCGTTAATGTGACAAAATATGAAAAGGAGGAAGGTTCCTGTGGCAACTCAGCATCAACAGGCACCAATATGGTATGGGGTCCATTTAAACTATTTAATTTGATTAAGAGAAATACTTTATGCACAGCGGGCGGTGCAGCTTCGCATGCACCGTCCGTGGTGATTGACTCCCATGTGAAATTGGTGAATTTTTTTTTTTTCATACTATGTTCGGCTCCATGCGTGAGTCAATCATCGTGGATGGATGCACGCGAGCTGCACCATCCACAGTATACTAAGTATTTCTTTTTGATTAATGCCTAAGGCTTTGTATTACGATGGCAATTGATGGATTGGGTAAAGTTGTGTCAAAAAAATTTGCCAACCCAATACTAACCCATTTATTAAACATATCAAAAATCTAGGCATGAACCCAATTTCTTTACTTACCCAATTCAACCTACATAACTCCTTTGGTAAACGGGATCAAATTAAATCAAAAGGATTAGTCATATTTTAAATAAGTTAAATAAATTTTAAATGAGTTAAATAAATCTTAAATAGGTTAAGTAAATTTATCTATTTATGATCAGGATTCATTCATGTGAAATATAAATATATCTGAAATGATCAATATATTGGTCCGGCCGATCTCATCTTAAATTGCCACCCCTGGTTAACAAGCCAAAAAAAACCCCACCGTAGCCACTAAATGATTTTCTCTTCCTTGTGCGAACCTATTCGATCGTTTATTGCCTCCTAGCTAGAAAGCATAAAAAAAGCGTACTAACTTACTTTTAATTGTTCAATATGGAACAAAAAAAAATAAGGGAAAAAAAGATTAAGATCTTAAGGTGTGATTCCAACTCAAATGACAAACACCAAAAGAAAACATCAATAAGAGTCAGAAAAATTTAAAAAAAAAATCACTAAAGCTCTCAAAATTAGAAAAGTATCTGCAACCTTGACAAAGCTGGGGCTTTGAAGATGGTTACCCTAACTGCTAGAGGGCATTAGCACCAGGAGGGCCCATACCATATTGTTGTACCGTCCACGTAGGTTTTATTAGACACATAACAAAAAAGCCAGTGCATCCGAAGATAATTCCAATTGCCCATATTGCACGCACAAGACCGAATGCACTAATGTTGAAGTATAACATGATGTATCTAACTCACATACAACAAATTCAGCGTAAAATATAAATAATCAACACAAAGCAGCAACAACTTGGTTGCCAAGTAAACAAACAAATGTGTTCGTGTATGATTCATTAAGACTTCCAATCTTAGATTAAGCTTCCGAGTTTACATTGCAGAACACTTAGCGTAACAAGTTTTAATATAATTGAAGGCAACACGTATGTTCCAACCTGTGCATGACTTCTGTGATACGGTGAACTTAAACCACCAAACCAATCAAAATCTCCCACTAAGTTCCACGAAGATCGCATCAAACAAGACCAGCTGGGGTTCGATAGATTTAGCTTGCTAACTCCACCAACCTCACTAACGTTGGTTGATCCTCTCTTGACCCGGCTTTCCTCTTAACAAACCTGACCCCACCACGTACTGCCTTCACCTCAAAATATATAGGGATGCATGAATAGCAACCTTCACATCATCTCTTGCTATTTTCCAAAGATAGGAGAACGAAGGCAATGGCTTGCAATCTCTGCTTATCTAAACCCCTGCTTCTTTTCTTAGCTCTTTTTCTAGGGGCCTTCACCACCTTCTTGGAGGCACAAGATCCTTCCGAATTGAGTTTGGACTACTACTTGAAGGCATGCCCAACGGCTGAGCTGATTGTGAGAAAAGAGATGGAGTGTGCAGTGCAAGCCGACCCCGCAATGGGGCCGCCATCCTTCGTCTCCACTTCCATGATTGTTTTGTTCAGGTATGTTGGATATCTTTGATTGCTAGTAATTAATGATGCCAAAGTAATTGGAGTTGCAGGATGGACTTGGAACTACATGAAATTCCTATAGCAATAACACAGTTACAGTTGAGTGTAATTGAATAAATTCCTGTAACATTTAGATTGCCCTGTAGGGTAGGACTAGATGTGAAAATTTTCATTTTTTTCTGTTGAAGTTTTGAGCTATCAGGACACAACTAACGTAGTTGAAGGCAACAAAATATACACTGAAAGCCACAGTAGATGATATGTGAACTTTTTGCATGGTTGCAGGGCTGCGATGGATCGGTGCTGCTGGACGACACAGTCACACTGATAGGGGAGAAGAAAGCAGAACAGAATGCAAACTCTCTGAAAGGTTTTGACATTGTTGACAAGATTAAAACCAAACTGGAGGCTGTGTGCCCCGGCGTAGTATCCTGTGCTGATTTGCTCGCCATAGCAGCAAGAGACGCAGTCATTCTGGTAGTGCATTTAATTAAACAGTGTTTAACTTCCCACAATATATTTCAGGTTTTAGAAAGTCTTAGGAACCTGGGCAAAAGCCAACGTGCAGATGATAGAGAGGCTAACTTGTGTTGCACAGAAAGCCTTCTGAATTGCTTGCTTTTCTTCTTTTTTTTTTTTTTATATATATATTTATTTATTTAATGTGGTTCTGAATTGTTTGCTTGATGATCCTTTTGTTCTGCTCCCATTGTTCTTTATTTGAACTGCGAAGGCTGGGGGGCCCTACTGGGATGTACCGGTGGGCAGGAAGGATTCCAAGACTGCTAGCTTGGAACAAGCAAACACAGACATTCCAACTCCCAAGCAGGGCCTGGTCACAATCATCTCCAAGTTCCTGGCAAAAGGTCTCTCACCAACAGACATGGTGGCCCTTGTAGGTGTGTCCTTTTCTCATCATATCCACTATGGACCCTGTACTACGTACCCTAAGCTATTGATCTACATAGACATCCAAAAGCCACACACACACACACGTAATCTACTATACATCAGCAAAAATGTGAACTCATGGAGAATGAATTGATGAACAACCAGAATTCAATCTAATCAGAGAATGTAGGAAAATTTGCCCCCACCGCCCCCCACACCACGCCCCCACCCACCACACAAACTCACAAAAAGAAGAAGAAGGAAGAAAGAAAGAAAGAAAGAAAGAAAGAGAGAATGTATAAAAATAAAAAAAATCAAGAACTATAACTGGAGGTTCATTAAATCAAACCGCAGCTTTTTTTTTCTCCCCTAGCAATGCTTCTACACATTTATCTCATACAAATTCAAACAATGTCAATAATAAATTATATACCATTAATAATTTCAATAATGAAATATATTGCAAATTAAGAGAGAGTGGTTCT
Organism: Elaeis guineensis; assembly: GCF_000442705.2. NCBI lineage: Eukaryota > Viridiplantae > Streptophyta > Magnoliopsida > Arecales > Arecaceae > Elaeis > Elaeis guineensis. The sequence goes on along the minus strand of NC_025993.2, from coordinate 96,203,037 downwards.
AAGTTCTAACTATATATATATATTCAGAGAAACTGCAAGTACAAATTATGAACTAGCTAGACACAAACCATCTTGCAAACAAATGAACCAGGGAAGTGTGCTCCATTTCACTGGCCACTTTGTCAGTATGTTACCACCATTATTAATTACCCTGTACCTGTAAGTCTGAAACACATTAATTTGTTTCTTTGATAATTTGCATCACCAACTACGTCTTCGAACAATCGACGTGCATGGCCCTTAGCTGACAAATGCATGGCGTGCATGACCCTTGATGCTCTGCTAACAATAATATCAAACCAAATGAAAAAAAATGCAGGTTCCCACACCATCGGCGTGTCTCGCTGTGCCAACTACCGGGATAGAATCTATGGAGACTTCGAACTGACATCAAAGCTTGAAGGAACCTCTCTACTATACCTTAGCAAGCTGAAACAGGATTGTCCCTTGGATGGAGGAGACAATAACGTTTCTCCCATGGATAACTTCACACCCACCCTCTTCGACAATGCCTACTTTGAGACCCTCCTCAAAGGAACTGCCCTTCTGAGTTCCGATCAGGAGATGTATTCAAGCCTATTAGGATTCGAAACCTCCAGCCTCGTCGAGAAGTACTTTGCGGACCCTATCGCCTTCTTCCAGCAATTCTCTAATTCTATGGTGACAATGGGTAATATCACCAACCCTGAGGGTGGAGAAGTGAGGAAGAACTGCAGATTTGTGAACACCTAGGACCTTTAAACTCTTGTCTACTATTGCTACATTGCCTGTTTTTTCTTTACATGTTGATTACGAAGTATATGCAATAAGGTTTGTATTAGATTGCAATCAAAAAGAGGGTTTGTATGATATTTTCTATGATGCAATGATACAGACTTGCTTAGATGGAAATACATGCATTTGTTCACTCTAAGGGCAAGGGCATGTTTGGTGCGAGGGAGTTGACTGTGCGATTTTTATTCTAGCCATTTGACTGGGGACTCCCATTTTTATTTTGATTCGGAGGGAATGGGAATATGCATGCCTCAATCCTCAAAATTCAATCTCTATTTTTATTTTTGATATAAAAAAAAATTAATATGCTATAGCACAATAATCATCAAAATTTATTAAGAAGAAGAGTACAAAAGAAGAAAAGAAGGAGAACCCTCACCACACCTACAATACAGAAATTCGAATTTGAAATTTGAATTTCAAATTCCCCACTACCAACCCTACAACCAATATTTAAAATTTAAAATTCTCCCTTAAAAATTAGATTTTGAAATTTAAAATATAAAAGAAGAAAACCGTCATCATGCCGCCGCCGGATGATGTCACGACAACCGTCGAAGAGAAATATTGATCGAAGACCGTGGTAATGAAAGGAGAGAAGAATGACGTCAACCACCACGTCAGGAGGAGAGGAGTGCAGAAAGCAGAGCAACATCGATCATCACATTCGTCGAAGAGATCTGGTAGCAGCACCGGAAAAGAGTCCAGCAATCGAGAGAAAAGATGGGTGACGGCCAGTCGGCTGTGGTGGATCACAACATCCGGCCGAAGAGGGGCGGCCAGCAAACAGAGAATTGGGGGAGGGAGGAGAGAGAGGGAGGCGGACGAAAGAGAGGGGAAAAGAGAAGGGTGCGGCCTCCGCCCGACTACTAAAGAAGAGGGAGAGGGAGACCCTATTCTCTCATAATATTTAAATCTCATTCTAAGTTCAATTTTACTCGTGAACCAAACATGTTAGGGATATGGGTGTTCCAATTCCTATTCCAATTTTAATTCTGAACACAAACTAAATAGGCCCTAAAATGATCCATTTGTTGCAGAAACCCAATTAAAAAAAAAGTACTAAATCAAATGAAGATTGCTTTTTTTTCTCCTATTAATTTCGCTTCTTTTTGTTGACAATCAATCTCACTTGTTCAAAGGTAAAAGAATACAATGAGAGAACCCTGGAGCCAAGAGAATTTTTAGATCACAATACCAAGTCCACCAACATGTCCAAGGGCTTGAGTTTGTCGCGGATCACAGTGTGGACCCATCAATGAATAGTTTTCGTTGGACACCAGAACACCGTTCGGTAGCAAGTGGCCATCCGATCCATCGATGCTGATGGTGAAATCCTCGGCAAATGTTGGCACCACCGTCCCCACTCAGAGCTCCTCTAGGTCGCCGCCGTGAGCCTCCACGTATGGCACCTCATGCCACTAGGATCCTGCCGGGGATGGTTCTAGTCTAGCTTGATTTTTTTTTGTTTGGTCTTCCATGCTGGTGAATAGGGTTTTAAATTGGGTTCAAGTTGGCATACAAGTTTAAGGGATCAGATTGAAGAGGACATGGTATCAATAGTTCAAAAGGTTAGGATAGGTTCAATAGGCAAGTTTAGGTTTTGGCTGATTCGAATTTGACGGTGTGATAAAATGGATTCAATTAAATTCAGCCGTGCTAAACCTACTGCTACATAACATGGTGGATTTTAAGAAACAAAAGTGATTTCATGAAAACTTGCAATGCCACTTCTACTGCTCCAATAGGACTTGGGTTGCATGGTTGGCAAGTCTGTTCTAAGAATTTCTGGACTTACTTTTTATTAAGAGGCATTTAACATTGTACTAATTTTAAAAGCAAAAAAATATTCTCCAATCCCAAATTTTATGGTATATGGAAAGTAAGTTTGAAGTGGACTCTAAGGATTCATTTGGTTCAGAACAAATGAGGGAGGAACGAATGGTCAAAAGAAAAATAAAAAAATGCCTTATGCTCGGTTGGAGATTTCAGAGAAAAGAGATGAACCTCGAAAAAGTTTCTTTTCCGGGAATTATGATTTTTTTTCTCAAAAAATATTCTTAAGTTTTTAGATTGAATGGATAAGAACTCCTCCTTCATTTAGGGTATAAAAGATAGTTTACACCATTTTTCTAGAAAAATAAATGCTCAATCAAATAAAAGCTATTTTGAAATATGCTACTTTTTTATGATTAACCAAATAAGCAAAAACCACTTTCCAAACATCATATACTTAGGTATCAACTTTCCAACAAAAATATTCTAATGAAAGAAAATTCTTCTTATAGACCAAATAAGCCCTAAAGATTTTTACATCTCAATATATTAATTATCTCCCTAAATATCCGAGATCCAGATCAATTGAGATTTTCTAAGATCTCGACTGATATTTTCAAGCCACAATATCAAAATCGTGACTGATATTATGATAATTTCAAAATTAATAAAAAGACCACGTCATCAAATCTCCAAAATTAATAAATACACCCTAGCCATGCCGATACTCGAAAAACCGACAAGAATACATCCGAAGTCATCTTGTCCTACATCGATTCTCTATCATGTGATGCTGAAATTGGTTAGGCAAATGGCAATCTCACTGACAAGATTGTCACACCATAATACATGGAAAGCATCTCGTTCATAGGAACAAAGAACAACATCTATAGGAATATACTCCTTTGTTGAATGGAAAGCATTACTAACCCCCACCTACAATTCTGGGCAATGAATTCTGCAACTTGCAGCACAAAAACAACCAATTTCTGATCAACTGTGATGGTTCTAAACTTTGCACCTTGTTAGCACTTGTACTGTTCAAACTTTAAAAAAAAATGAGCTAAGCTGACTTTAAACACACCAAAGAGCATACGATTTACAGGATCAGCTATAATCACCACTTCTTGCATGCTACTTATACAACAAAATCCCATGAACCAAAAAACAACATCAGCCTCCAGCTAAGTTTCTTAATCTTTATGATTGAATTATATCATCCTTTTCACTGTCATGAACCCTTGGGGTTCTTAACTTCAGCATGTCACTTCTATACAAGAAAAACTCATTCCATATATGAAAGCTTCCTGGCTGAGCAGACACTCCAAAATCACTCCATCAAAAAAAAACCAAAGCTTGTGTAAATCTAACCAAGATTTACCATCCCAACATTCTGATTTCAACTCGATACCACATAAACTCATCATATTGAAGTGGATGCGATTCTTTTCCAAGTTGCCAAGCCTCTTTGTTGTCAACAAAATTACCTTGGACCAGAAAGCTCCATTGCTTGAACCAGTAATGATGAATCATCAGTCAAGTCAGAGGAGCAGCGCTCCGAGGAGAACTCATGCAGCTTGCACTTGTAGGCTTCAACTCTCTGCGAGGCTTCCCATCTCTCTGCAAGTCCATCACCTTCAAGCATTCGAACCACCTCCGACATTTTGGGCCTGTGGCCAGGAAGGTACTGGGTGCACAACAGTGCTACTTGGACCATCTCTTCAAGCTCAATCCTATCATAGTGGTTCCTTAGGACCTTGTCCACAATTGTATCGAGCTTCTTTTCTTGATGGATCCTTTTCACCTGAACAAGAGAAAACAAGCAAATTTACTAGGTGCTGATGAATATGATGGAATGCAATTCAGGTTCATTCTGCATTCACAAGTCCTTTCTGAATGCGATATGAAGGTTTACCCAATCAAGCATGGCTCCTTTCTGGTTTGCTGCCTTGCCAAATTCTAGAGCAGTCTGACCAGTTATTAGCTCAAGGAGGAGGATTCCAAAGCCAAAGACGTCAGTCTTTTCAGAGGACTGGCCTGTGGAGAGATATTCTGGAGCTATATGCCCGACGGTGCCCCGAACTGCTGTGGTCACATGCGAGTCCCTGTGATCCAAAAGCTTTGCAAGCCCAAAATCTCCTACTATGGCTTCACAATAGTCGTCGAGCAATATATTAGCAGCCTTTACGTCCCTGTGAATTATCTTAGGATCACACTGCTCATGAAGATACAGAAGACCTCTTGCAGCTCCTAGTGATATTCTCTTTCTAGTAATCCAATCCAAGGGTGGTTTTCCTGAAAAGCAAAGGTTGCATGCATGTAAACTGAAATCTAAATCACATTAGAAGGGGAAAAGAAAGAAAAATGATCATTATATACTCTAATTATCAATTAAAGCCTCTGTAAAATCCATGACCAGTAATAATTTATGATGTAACCAGCAGCCAGGTATAGCTTTTCACTATCTATGATGCTGCAATTGGACAAACTAATTCTGCAGTTACTAAATGAGGAGGTCATGGTTCTTGTAATGACAAAACTCTAATTATTTTTCAACAATTAAAATCCTGATGATAACCAAAGCTTAGATTGTTGTCAGTCCTTGACACTTAGTTCTTTGATTATCACACCGACTCACTGCTTAAGTAATACTAATTGTGATTATTCAGCAGTGCAAACTTAATTTCCAAAAACATTAATTAATTGCAATAACTACTGTATATACTATATATCTTTTATGGGAATTTGGAGTATACGCATGAATCAGACAGAATGTATGATTTACCTTTGAGTCGGGAAGCAACACTTCCATTGGACATATAAGGATACACTAGAAGCCTCTCTGTAGCAGTCATACAGAACCCATACAATCTGAGGAGGTTTCTGTGCACTGCCAAGCTTATCATCTCCACTTCGGTCTGAAACTGGATCTCTCCACCCGCAGCATTTCCATCCTTGAGCCTTTTTACGGCGACTAAAGTTCCATCGGTGAGCTGACCTTTGTAGACATTTCCAAAGCCACCTTTTCCCAGAATGTTCTTGCTACTGAAGTTATCTGTTGCAATCTGGAGCTCTCTGAACTGAAACCTCTTTAAGTTTCCAAGGCAAACTTCCTCATTACATTGGTCTGAAGAAACAAAAAGATGGAGAATTTAAGCCAAAGAACTAATAATGTTGAGCTCAGTCGTCTGTATTTATTGCTGTTCTTGGTAATCTTAAGAAAGGACTTATAGGCTTTCAACCTATCTTTATTATTTTACTGACCATCAACATCAAAAAGGATCTGTCGGCTATGTTTTTGTCTCCACCATAAAAATAGTCCAACACCGAGAATTAGTAAACCGATGCCTCCAATGCCGGACCCAAATGCAACAGCGACTTTATCGCTTCTGGGCCTTCCTGAGGTTGGAGTACCTTGATAAAATATCAACAAAATTCATAATAGAAGCAAAAAATAATAAGGTCAGTCACTGCATAAGGAAAATTAGAAGAAATATCCCATGTCCTATGCATTCAAGAGTTCAAGTAAATCAAATGATACGGGAAAGCATAAAAGAGAAGGATCAATTAACTGCTGTAATTTAAGTATAGAATTGTTCTTTGAGAAAAAATCAGTCTAAATAACTTCACTAAAAAATCCGAGCAGAAAAACTAGTGACTACAGTCTAGGAATATTTGCTAAAGTAAAATGTAGAGACACAAAACAAAAGTTTAACCATCGAAACTTGAGAACCAAATGGGAGAAATGTTGAAAGCATGAAGATAGAGGAGAAACGGGATATCTGGATGCAGGATTGTAGACATGCTAGAATAAGGAAAAGAATGTTATTTATTCACAAAAAGAATAAATAAGAATTCTTTAGAGGCAATTAATTACTCTGTGAATTGTTCAAGTTATACGACAATGGCATGGGCGCCATCCCAAAGCAATCTTGCTCTGAACCAGTGGCACAAACCAGAGGATTTCCAACAATGCTGCAGAAAATTTTACAACAGAATAAGTTTCGAGTTCCATTTTCCAATATCCTTAGCAAGAAAAAGATAAAAAGAAATATCGACACAAAACACTACCATAATATTTACTCATAAGTCATAAACATAGTTGCCACCCCCAGTGCAAAGAAAGAGCCACTTGATATGGTTTGCAGACACGTGGATGTATACAAATTAGATTGGCATTCAATAATATGTTTTCAAATCAAACCACAAAGAAATGTTAGGTATCTGAATTTAATGACCTAATCAATTAATGATGCATTGGCTACACAGTACTGGCACATTTTCTTGGTCAACTACAATGAACAAGTGTACCAATCTTCAAATTAATAACATGAAAAGAAAACTGAAAGGAAAAGACCAGTAGCCTTACTTGAACGTCCTTGCTGGAAATCTTGGGATAGGACCACTCAAATAATTATAAGATAAGTCCCTGAAGCATAACAGCCAAAATCTCTTCTCCAGTTATAAACTTTCTTAAAAAACAGAAATTAGATTTCTATGCAGCAAGTGAAACTGTGTCAGACTTACAGAAAAGCTAGCTCTGTGAGGGTGGCTAAAGACAGAGGGCATGCTCCAGAAAGACTGTTGTTGTTAAGTCTCCTGATCTCAGTCAAATGATTCAACAGACCAGATATGAAAACCTTTGTATGATTTCAACACAAAGTAATTTCATGAAAGTTCTATTTGTGGCAATGTCTACTTACAGGTACTGAAGGCTTTCCAGTTGGCCAATAGAGGTGGGAATTCCACCAGTGAAGTAGTTGTTGGAGAGGTCAAGTGTTTTAAGCTTTGAGAGCTTCCCAATCTCTGGTGGAATTGGTCCTGATATGTTGTTGTTTTGTAGGAGCCTAAAAAAGAAAAACAAAAAAAATAAAACCACCAACCATGGAGACAAATTATAACAATATCTAGTGAGGGGCAAAAAAAGCCAAAGAGAGGAGAAGAGACAATCATCTCAGTGATGAGAACTTACACAGTTTCAAGGTTGGTCAAATTCCCTATACTTGGAGATAATGTACCAGATAAGTTTTGGCTGGGAATTCCTCTGCAAAAAGATGACCTCAAAACAAGTTCATATCACTCCTTGACCTCTTTCTTATGTCAAGTTGCCAATATAAGACACATGAAAGCAATGAGCAGATGATGGGTTTGGAGTAGAACTTACAGGCTAATGACCAGATTTTCTGATGAGCAGGTAACCATAGCCCAGCTGCATGGATCCACGGAGTCCCTATCCCAGTTCTCAAGAACACTATGGGGATCCTTTAGAGAGTCTTTGATATACATCAAAGCTTGCACTGAAACAACAAAAGCCACATATCAAAAGTAGCACATTTTTCTTCACCTCTTTGTAGAAAAAGGAGTCGGAGAGAACAGAGGAAAAAAAAAACCATGAAATATGTCAAACTACCTTCAAAGTTAACACCTTTAGGGGAGAGAAGAGCAGCTGCAGAAGCCCAGGTCCAAAGAAACACCAGAAGAAAGAGCCCATTTTTCCTATGCTTTGCTCCCATTGAACCAATAAGCTCCCAGGAGTAGGTACGCATATGGGACGCACAAGCTGAAGCTCTGGGTGGTTTTGGCCTTTGGGGGCTTAACAGAGATGGTCAAATGGAGTCAGGGGATCAAATTATTAATGGATGCTCTGTTTCATCTTCACCTCTGGTTCTTAGCCTGACCATTCTGTTCAGAAGAAGCTTGCAGCCTTGCTTTCTCATGCCCCTCTTGGATGTCAGTATCGATGACAAAGCCCAGAAGCCTGTGGCAAGCAATGGGTAAAGAGGGGAGGGAACAAACATGCCTGCCACCTGAACCTAATGTGGCTTGAATTAGGAAAGGGGTGTTAAAAAATCCAAAAATCTAACCTTTTTACGAGGGAATAGATGTGAGGTTCAATAATTATGGAGAGAAAATTCCATGGTGGGGCAGTTGGGACAATTGCTTGGGAAAGTGTGAAGAGGGGAAAATATGTTTACCAAAAAAAATTAAAGAAATATAAATATATATACAGAAGATCAAAGAATCTTCAATAAATGATGTTAACGAGAATTTTTTTTTTTTTTTAAATGTGGTCCTCACCCCATGAGAATAAGTTTATATATAGTTTCTGAAAGTCATTATTATTTTGACTCATTGTACTCATGAATAATTATTTTGAATACAAAATAAACATACTATAATTGAGCACCAATACTTTTAAAAATATAAAAAAATACCATGTTTTTAAATATAAACCAAATTTTATATTTTTTGAAGAATATTAACATAAAGAGACAAAAATATCAAGTCATACTCACAACAGTTATTTGTTTGCTGCATCAACCCAAAATCTAATGGAGAGAGTACCTACAAAAATAGGATAATTTGAGATGCAGATATATAAATACTGACTTTTGAAGATTATATTTGTGATATGTCATCTTTATTATAATGATATATGCAAAAAAATCATTCCGAAAGAGAGAAAAACTTTGGCATCTTGGAAGATGACAAAAAGAAAAAGACATAATATTTAAGCAACTGAAAACTTCAAAAAAAAAAAAAAAGAAACAGCTATATATAAAATGAAAGAAAAGCTTGTGATGCTGTTCGAAAGGACAATAACGTTCATGGTCCTTTCACAGGACAGGTGGTAAGTAGGGGACCCTTTCATTTCCCTACGGACCATAACCATCTTCCATCCAGGTGGCACCATTGGTTTAATAGGCCTTGAGACAAAAAATTGCAATTGGTAATCGATCATGACAACATGATCCATACCTTTCTTTGAGTTGTCACAGTTTAAAGACAAATACAAGCTTGTGTGGTGCCATCTGATGGACGTAGCTTGTCCTTTAAATTTGTGGACACTGGAGAAGGCCAGTCAATTCATTGGTTCATGGCAATGGCATGAAGTGTAACAAAGAAGATTGCCTGAGGCTTTTTAGCCCATGATGCCTGATGCAACTCCCAAGGAAGCATAGCATCAGAAGTCAATTTTAATTAGGTAATTGGTAGATCTAACCTACATGCTAAGGTTTCAATAATACCATTATCCCACCATAACCTAGCTCCACCAAAATAATCAATAACCATTCTAGCAATTGTAGCACTTATTTTTTTTTCCTTCCTTTCAAAAAACAAAAGGTTGTTATCTTTTTAAATTGCCTATTTTATATTATTTGAGAATAACAGCTGTTATATAATTTGTTGATTCCAAGCAATTATGATGATTGAACTTGATAAGATAACACTTATAATCCAAACACTGATGAGTACTTGGACAAGAATTTATAAACCTTTTATTGCCAAAAAAAAAATACTGGCCTAATTCTTCATCCGATATATCATATAACTTTTTGAGTGTTTGATGGAACATAATATAACACCCAAAAATTATAATTGAAAAGATAGTAGTCACCGATGAAAGAAATAGCTTCATCACTGTGAGTTTTGTTATTGATTGGATATTTAATATATAAAATATTTAGCTATTAAATAATTAATAATATTTTCGCTGGTATAAGGATAATATTAGTTTATATAGTAGACAATGCAAAGATAGGCCGTGGTCCATATCATCGTAGCATAAGAAAATCTTAACTAAAAAAATGTTTAAGAATGACAAAAGTGAGTGAGATGTGTTGGTAAAATCAATAAAATAAGATTAAAGAGAAAAAAAGGGAGGGGGCCCGGGCCGTAGGTCTGCATTGCTGCGTGGTTAGGCTTGGTTATCCCAAGGAGGATCCAATATTCCATGAGTTTGGCCACTCTGCTGGAATCCCGGTTCCTTCTTTTGTTCGGTGGGCCAAAGAAAGCCGGGGACCTCGAGATGTGTGCGTGCATTAGCTTAGTTGGATCGTCCTTTCTTTTTCCTTCTTTCTTTCTATTATATTAAAAGTATTAAATTTAGCAGAATAGAAGAATAATATCACGTCCACATGGACGTTATGTTACATGGGGTCTTGACTCCTTTTTGGATTCCCACGACGAAGCCCAGCCTCATCTACTCTGCTTTCTTTCTCTCTCTCTCTCTCTCATCTTATTCATCACCCACACTCAGACGTCCTGACGGCCTGTACAACTTAGCAGGCTGTCAATCACTGGGAAAACATATCACGCAGAAAAGCAAAAGCAAGCTTTCAAAAGCAAAAGTTGCACCTCTTCTAACGTCTCTAAGGAAAGAAATAACTCGCCGTTATTTGAAGTACACGGACGTTGGGCACCCCAAGTTTAGGTTGCTACTTGGTCTGGGGCAGCATGAACCTATCCCAACCCTAACCCAAACCCAAATTTGGAGCTGGGATGAAACGATCGGAATGAAATAAATTGGGTTGGATCGTTGTATGTGAGATTGATATGCTTATGAGTTAAGCAATGCAAATCCGATCTGGATGCATGTTGATGAATACACGATTTGGTTCGAGCATGCTTTGCATTTGTATAAGCAACTTCTAGTTCAATTGGATCCGGATTCAATATAAGCAGTCACAAAAATTTATGACCAAAGTCAATAACATACAGCTTGAATTGATATAAGCAAGACGGGTTGTTGCTTTTAGGTAGAAAATTCATAGTTAGCCATAAAATATATATTTAAGTAATTCAGATTCATTTTGATCAAATTGGGCTTGGCTTTACATTCAAGGTGATCTAGCCTATCCAACTTGCAATCTTCTCTCCATTTTATTATATATATGTGCATTATTCAAATAGCATAACTTATTATTTTGTGTACATCCATAACGCATGACATGTATTAGGCTATTATTTGACATTATAGCTATTTATGAAATAAACGTTTCTATGTAATGAAAAGATTAGGGATCACCAATCAGTCACTCTTCAATTCCAATCTGATGTAGATGTAGATGTAGATGATTAGTCAAGCAAGAGGCAAAATTTCATTGAGATATTGGACTAATCCCTGATTGCCTTATTAGCTAGGTTTTGTATGCATGTGTGACTTATATTTTCAAAAGACTTGGTGAGCAAGCCATAGACTTAATGAATAAGCAATTGACTTCATGGGTAGATAATTGGTAGCTACAAATATTTGCATTAAGAGTATGAGATATATATGTATGTGTGTGTGTGTGTATAAGTGATAAGGGTGACAGTATATTCTTTAGGTTGAGAAAGGGATGCATGAAGATTATTGGGATTTGCTTTTCAGGATAAAGACTCAATCATTATATTCTTGTACTAGCTATTCTCTCATAATAAATTAATGGTTTATTTTATCCAGGGACGTAAGCAAGATTTTGCAGAACTATACAAAATTTCTGTATTCACTTGTATTTTATATATATTTATTATATTAAATTCAAGTATGCATAGGTTTTTTATTAAATTTTGATATTATTTTGCTTCCATGTTTTCTCATCTCCCCAACAAAGTAATTATTTAGAAGCTACAAGGTTTGATTTGATGTTTACTTCTTGATTGAGCACCATAATGGTGAATATCAATCATCAATTCTTTGTCAAGCAATCTAATATATATATATATATATATATATATATATATATATATATATATATATATATATATATGAAATAAAATTGAGAGAAAATAGATTATCAATTTAAGCACAAGATTATCAATAATGAATGCCATCTGGATCAAAATAAACCTCCAGTATACCATGTCATCAAAATATAAAGAGAGTGTATGTGATAAGTATTATATTATTAAAGCATTGAAAGAATCTTAAAAGCATCCACTAAAAATAGAAAGAGAGAGAATGAAAAGTATTATATTGTTAAAGTACTGAATTGAAAGCATTTTAAAAGTACCACCTAAAAAGAGAGTAAAAATCATTGTATTGTGGCCCATAAAACTGACAATTGTACTCTTGCAATTAAAGTCTACTTGTCACGCCCCAAACCCGAGACATAACACGGCCATGCTACCGAGGGATAGACCCACGATAACACGAAGCCAAAATTCATCTTCTTAAATATAATAACAGGTGTATCACAAATAAATATAATAATAAATTTAATTCAAATATTTAATTAAACCAAAATTGGTTCAGAGCATCTAAATCCAAAGATGAAATAATCCAAGTCTTAAAATTCATAATGACTACAATCCATAAACATAAACTGAATTTCTAGTGTAAAATTTTCAAGCTTGCTTTGCTGATCTCCCAAGCCTGGATTCCCTTTCCATCAGTCCTAGCCTTATTTCTCTGTACATGAAAAAGAAAACAAAAAGAATATGAGCTACACCAGCTCAGTAAGTAGACTTCCACTTCCTTACCGGATCAAGCATAAGTTTTCTATGATAATGCATCATTTAGCAAATAACAATTATTTAAAAATAAATATTTCATAGAGCATATAATAAAATAAGTTATAAGCTCATCATGCATGCATAAATCATGTATATTTCACAATTATGAATCGTAAATCATTTTCATCATGTATTCATGTCATGTTTCAAAATATTGCTCACAGACATTCATGCTAAGATCACTATTATATCCGTACAGGGCCATGTTTCTTAATCGATAGAGTTCTTAATTCATGTGTCAACTTTATACCCGCTGGCAGGGCCATGTTTTGTGTGGATGCTAGCTCCGGATATCGACCTTCCCGAAGGGATTCATTCATAGCCATCTGAGAGCCTTTGAAATCATTTTATCTTTTTCTTAAAATATACATATACATAACTAGAAAAATAATGAAATTCATGCTTCATAATCATGCTATTTTTATAAGACATATTCATGAAATCAATGCTCATAATAAAACATGCTTTTTCATATCACATATGCTGATCCTTATTTTATGAAAAATTATGATTTTATCAATAACAATTATTTACATAAAAGTATGATCATTTAAAAATAAATAAGGAGCATAAAATTCACTTACCTCGATCGTCCTGGACCTTTTAATCTTTCTTAAAAGAATCGGACAGTCCTATTTAAAATATTAAATCATCAATAAATTTTTATTTCATATATTTAATAAAATTAAATAATATAAGAAAATGATCGATTTGATGATCAGTCCAATAAATCTCTCCCTTCGGCTCTAAACCGATTTAAGGTCATAGATCCCTAGGAGTGGAGAAGATAGCCTAATAGGGAATTCATAGGACTTCTTGGAGGAGATTTTTTTTAGAGAGAGAAAGTAGAGAGAAAAGTAGAGAGAGAACGAATCCAATTCTAGAGAGAGAAAGATTTAGAGAGGGATGAGAGAAACTTCCTTTTATGTGTATTATTATTTTTATTATTATTATTATATAAATATATATATTTTTTTCTTTTCTTTTTCTTCTTTTCTTTTCTTTCTTTTTATTATTATTATTATTATTATTATTATTATTATTATTATATGATTATATATTTTTCTTTTCTTTTCTTTTTCTTCTTTCATTTTTTTTCTTTTTTTTTCCTTTTTCTTTTCCTTTTTCTTTTTCTTTTCTTTTTTTTTTTTTCTCCTTTTCTTTTCTTTTTCTTTTTTCCCGTGGCCTTCTTTGGCCAGAACAGGGGACCTAGAGGTCCCATTCCTTATATGGCCGTTCACGGCCACACCTTGCCCGACGGTGGCCGGCGGCAAGGGCAACCTCCCCGATTCGGGAGGGCCATAACCGATGGTCGGTGGTGATCGTCGGTGCCAAAAATTAGAGAAAAGAACGACGAGAACAGGGGATTTTCTTTTCAACAAAATCCGACGACACCCGTCGCCGGCCATCGTGCCCACAGGCACGGAAAGAAGGGGGAGAAGAGAGGAAGAGGAAGGAGGCCTTACCACAGCCTCCGATGACCCCCACCAGTGTGAAATCGCAGCGAGCACAGGTCGAGGAGTCGCGGCTTCAATCGAAAAAATCGAAGAAAAACACGGCGATCGTCGGTGGCTGATGGATCTACTCTTAGAGGAGAGGAGGGGGGTTCTTATAGAGCTCGTCCTAGGGTCTTTTAATGGCCCTAGGACTCCAATTCTTGATCGAAATCGGGAAGAGGAAGACTCCATCGGGAGTCTTCCTCCCTTTTCTGTTTTTTTTTTTTGTTTACTGGGCTTAGTGGGTCGGGTTATCACATTCTACCCCCCTTAAAAAAAATTTCGTCCTCAAAATTTAACATACCTTCATTTTAAATAAGTGTGGATATCTCGTCTTCATATCGTCTTCAAGCTCCCAAGTGGCCTCTCTCTCTTCATGATTACTCCAATGAATCTTTACATAGGAATGATACGCCGTCTTAGAACTTGCTCTTTTCGATCAATAATTCGGAGGAGAAAATTCTTCATAGGTTAGATCTTCATGAACTTGCAATGGCTCATACTTTATCATACTGTTTGGATCAGGTACAAACTTTCTCAGTAGTGAAACATGAAAGACATTGTGCACTTTGGATAAATCTGGTGGTAAGGCTAGTTCGTAAGCAACATCTCCTACTCGATTTAAAATTTCAAAAGGTCCAATATATCGCGGACTCAGCTTGCCATGTCTCCCGAACCTCATGACACCCTTAGTAGGTGATACTTTTAGAAAAATATGATCACCGACCTGAAATTCTAATTCTCTTCTTTTTCTATCTGCCCAACTCTTCTGTCTATCCTGTGCTGCCTTGAGTCTTCTTTTGATTAGATAAATTTTGTCTCTGCATCTTGAACTAACTCGGACCTAATAATTTCTTTTCACCTACTTCATCCCAATACAGAGGGGATCTACACTTTCTTCCATATAGGGCTTCATAGGGTGCCATCCGGATACTAGAATGAAAACTGTTTTATATGCAAATTCAATCAATGTCACATGATTATCCCAATGTCCTCCGAAGTCAAAAGCACAAGCTCTTAACATATCCTCAAGAGTTTGAATTGTCCTTTCAGATTGGCATCGATCTGGGGATGGAATGCAGTACTAAGCCTCAATTCTGTTTCCAAAGCATCTTGAAAACTTTTTTAAAATCTAGATACAAATCGTGGATCTCGATCAGATACAATACTTATTGGAACACTGTGCAGGCGTACAATTCCATCAATATACATCTGGGCTAACTTATCAAGTGGAGTGCCAACTCGAAAAGGTAGAAAGTGAGCTGATTTAGTAAGCCGATCAACAATCACCCACACTGCATCATTTTTTCTTGTTGTCCTTGGAAGTCCAGTAACGAAATCCATCGTGATATGCTCCCATTTCCATTCTGGTATCTCTAATGGTCTTAGCAGACCAGCAGGTCTTTGATGTTCAGCTTTCACTTGTTGACATACCAAGCATTGAGATACAAACCGAGCTATCTCCTGCTTCATTCCATTCCACCAGAAGAGTTATTTTAAATCTCTATACATCTTTGTACTACCGGGATGAAAGGAGAAATAGAATTTATAGGCTTCTTCCAAAATTTTTTTTTTAGTTCAGGATCTCCTGGTATACATAATCTGTTCCCAAAATAAAGAGTTCCATCTGTATGTAGTCTAAACTCAGTTCGTAGTCCTTTCTCCATGTCCTTTTTAACTGACATAAATGAATATCACTTTGTTGGGCCATTTTTATCTGTTCGATCAATGCTGGTTATACCATTAAATTTGCTAACACATTCTTAATATCAGTACAAGTCACTTTAATTTGTAAATCTTCAAGATCCCTCAGAATTTGTTGCTGAAAGGATAGCAGAGTCATCACATTCGCTGAAGACTTCCTACTAAGTGCATCTGCCACCACATTGGCTTTTCCAGGGTGATATTTAATATTTAGATCATAATCTTTTAATAGTTCAAGCCACCTTCTTTGCCTCATGTTCACTTTTTTGAGTAAATAAGTATTTCAAGCTTTTATGATCAGTAAAGATTTCACATGATTCTCCGTATAAATAGTGTCGCCAATCTTTAAAGCAAAAATAATAGCTACTAACTCCAAATCATGTGTCGGATAATTTTGCTCATAGGCTTTTAGTTGTCGAGAAGCATAAGCTATGACCTTATCGTTCTGCATCAACATACAACCTAATCCTTCTTGGAAGCATCACTATAAATGACAAATCCTCCTTATTAGATGGTAAAGTAAGAACTGGGGCAGATATCAATCATTGCTTCAGATCTTGAAAACTCTGCTCACATTCACTGCTCCATTCAAATTTTATTCGTTTCTGAGTTAAGCGAGTCAGAGGAATTGCAATTTGAGAAAATCCTCGACGAATCTTCTATAATAACCAGCCAAGCCTAAGAAGCTTCTAACTTCCGTCACATTAGTCAGACGAGGCCAATTCACCATGGCTTCTATCTTCTTTGGATCGACTGAGATTCCTTCTTTAGATATTACATGGCCGAGGAAGACAACACTATCCAACCAGAATTCAACTTGCTAAGCTTGGCGAAGAGCTTCTCTTTTCTCAAGTCTGAAACACGATCCTCAAATATCTCTCATGTTCCTCATATTTTTAGAATATACTAGGATATCATCAATAAAAACAACAACGAATTGATCCAGATACGGCTTGAAAATCCTGTTCATCATATCCATAAAAGCAGCCGGTGCATTGGTTAGTCCAAAAGGCATTACTAAAAATTCATAATGGCCATACTAGTTCTAAATGCAGTCTTAGGTACATCTTCATCTCTAATTCTTAGTTGATGATAGCCTGATCGTAAGTCAATTTTGGAGAAAACTTGAGCACCTGAAGTTGATCAAATAATCATCTATTCGAGGAAGAGGATATTTATTCTTTATGGTTACCTTATTCAACTCTCGATAGTCAATGCATAAACGCATGCTCCCATCTTTTTTTTTCACAAATAACACAGGAGCTCCCCAAGGTGATGTACTTGGTCGGACAAACTTTTTATTCAAAAGTTCTTGCAGTTGATCCTTTAATTCTCGTAATTCTACGGGAGCCATCCGATAAGGAGGTTTCGAAATAGGTCCGTTCCTGGGAGATATCAATTTTAAATTCAACCTCACATCTGGGGGCAGTCCGGGTAGTTCATCTGAAAAAATATCAAAAAATTTCTTGACAATTGGGATATCATCCAACTTTATCTTTTCCTTCTCGACGTCTATTACATGGGCCAAAAATATTTGCATCCTTTCCTTAAAGCTTTTCTTACGTTCATGATTGAGATAATACCTAAAGATTGTTTGGATTCCGTATTATGAACTTCGCCTTGAAAGAAGAATTGCGTTCATCCAGAATTTGAAATACCACTCTTTTCCAAAACAATCAATATGTGCATGGTATGAAGATAACCAGTTCATCCAAGAATAACGTCAAAATCATACATATTTAGCTGAATCAAATCTGCTGCTAATTCTTTTTCTTCTATTTGGATTATGCAATTCTTGAAAATAATGTTAGCAACAACAATATTTTTAAAAGGTGTGCTAACATATAATGGTTCATTTAGTTTTTCAGGTACACAATTCAAAGAAGTAGCAAACTTGAGAGATATAAAAGAGTGTGAAGAGCCAGAATCGAATAAACACGAGCATAAATCGAATTGACTGGGATAATACCTGTCACCACTTGATCATTTGCATTGGCCTCCTGCTGGTTTAAAGTAAACACTCGTGCGTTTCCTTTTTGTTTTTGATCAACTGGTTTGTTAGGTCTAGAGTCATCTCTTTTCTTATTTGGGCAATCACGAGCCATATGTCCTTTCTCACCACATAAGAAGCATGCTCCAATCCTCTTGAGACAAGGTCCATTGTGATTTTTTCACAGTAAGAGCAGGATGCAGATTCTTTCTTCTTATCAGAGTTATTATTTTTAAATTTTTCTGCTGATTCTTTAGATTTTCTGCTGATCTCGGTCTCTTCTTATCTCCTCTTTCTAGATCTACTCTTTTCAATTCAGACTCCACTTTCAAAGCTCGCTCCAGTACGTCCTTGTAGTTATTAAAATATGAGAAGACAGACGGGATCAATTCCATATCTTAGACCTTGTTCGAATCTGTTAGCTTTACTCCTTTCGAATTTCATAAGCTGAGGGCAGAACGACCTAGCTCATTAAATTTGTTAGCATATTCTAACACATCATATCATCCTTTTGCTTTAAGGCTAGAAACTCATTTTCTTTTATCAATCTCATTGTTCTCGGAAAGTACTGATCATAAAATATCTCTTTGAATTCTTCTCAAGTGAGCTGATCATCATTGTTCCCATAGGCAGCTTTTATTGTGGTCCACCAAAACTCGGCATTTCCTTTTAACATAGGAACAGCTAATCGGACCTTCACATTATTAGGATATTGCAGGGCATCAAACATCTTTTCCATCTCTCGAATCCATGTCTCTGCAGCCATAAGATCAGATCCACCCTCAAATAGAGGTAGGTTGAGCCTTCTGAATCTCTCGTAGTATGACTCCATAGATAATGTCGGTCGAGGAGCAGTCTGTGCCTGCTGCTGGATAAGCTGAGCCACCACTTGACATACGCCAGCAATGTCCGCCTGTGTGGCCGGTGCATCAGGAGCCCGCTCAACTGGTTGATTGTCAGCTCCCCACGACGTCAGTCTTGCTCCTCTTGCTCCTCTTGTCCTAGCTGCCATATTTGCCAAGGTCTCGCCCTCCCTATCGCTCATCGCTTCCTATTCAAATACCAACATTATTATGTTATTTTATAACAGAGTTGCAGTACAGTTAATAATTTAAGTCAGAGTCTAACAATGCGTAACCTAACTACCCACTGTTAGGTTTTAAGTTCTACCCTTGATTAAACCTATTGCTCTGATACCATAAAATGTTACGCCTCAAACCCGGGACATAACACGACCATGCTACCGAGGGATAGACCCACGATAACACGAAGCCAAAATTCATCTTCTTAAATATAATAACATGTGTATCACAAATAAATATAATAATAAAGTTTAATTCAAATATTTAATTAAACCAAAACTGGTTCAGAGCATTTAAATCTAAAGATGAAATAATCCAAGTCTTAAAATTCATAATGACTACAATCCATAAACATAAACTGAATTCCTAGTGTAAAATTTCCAAGCTTGCTTTGCTGATCCCCAAGCCTGGATTCCTTTCCATCAGTCCTGGCCTTATTTCTCTGTACATGAAAAAGAAAACAAAAAGAATATGAGCTACACCAGCTCAGTAAGTAGACTTCCGCTTCCTTACCGGATCAAGCATAAGTTTTCTATGATAATGCATCATTTAGCAAATAACAATTATTGTAAAAATAAACATTTCATAGAGCATATAATAAAATAAGTTATAAGCTCATCATGCATGCATAAATCATGTATATTTCACAATTATGAATCGTAAATATTTTCATCATGTATTCATGTCATGTTTCAAAATATTGCTCATAGACATTCGTGCTAAGGTCACTATTATACCCGTGACAAGGCCATGTTTCTTAATCGACGGAGTTCTTAATTCATGTGCCAACTTTATATCCGCTGGCAGGGCCATATTTCGTGTGCATGCTAGCTCCGAATATCGACCTTCCCGAAGGAATTCATTTATAGCCATCTGAGAGCCTTTGAAATCATTTTATCTTTTTCTTAAAACATACATATACATAACTGGAAAAACAATGAAATTCATGCTTCATAATCATGCTATTTTTATAAGACATATTCATGAAATCAATGCTCATAATAAAATATACTTTTTTTATCACATATGTCGATCCTTATTTTATGAAAAATTATGATTTTATCAATAGCAATTCTTTACATAAAAGTATGATCATTTAAAAATAAATAAGGAGCATAAAATCCACTAACCTCGATCGTCCTGGACCTTTTAATCTTCCTTAAAAGAATCGGATAGTCCTATTTAAAATATTAAATCATCAATAAATTTTTATTTCATATATTTAATAAAATTAAATAATATAAAGAAATGATCGATTTGATGATCAGTCCAATAAATCTCTTCTTTCGGCTCTAAACTGATTTAAGGTCATAGGTCCCTAGGAGTGGAGAAGATAGCCTAATAGGGAATTCATAGGACTTCTTGGAGAGAGAATTTTTTTTAGAGAGAGAAAGTAGAGAGAGAAAGTAGAGAGAGAATGAATCCAATTTTAGAGAGAGAAAGACTTTAGAGAGGGATGAGAGAAACTTCCTTTTATGTGTATTATTATTATTATTATTATTATTATTATATAAATATATATTTTTTCTTTTCTTTTATTATTATTATTATTATATTATTATATATTTTTCTTTTCTTTTCTTTTTCTTCTTTCATTTTTTTTCTTTTTTTTTCTTTTTCTTTTTCTTTTTGCTTTTTCTTTTTCTTTTTTTTTTTTTCTTCTCCTTTTCTTTTCTTTTTCTTTTTCCCCGTGGCCTTTTTTGGCCGAACAGGGGACCTAGAGGTCCCCGTTCCTTATATCGGCCATTCACGGCCACACCTTGCCCGACGGTGGCCGGCGGCAAGAGACAACCTCCCCGAATTCGGGAGGGCCATAACCGGTGGTCGGTGGTGACCATCGGTGCCAAAAATCAGAGAAAAGAACCGGCGAGAACAAGGGGCTTTTTTTTCCAACAAAATCCGGCGACACCCGTCGCCGGCCATCGTGCCCATAGGCACGGAAAAGAAGGGGAGAAGAGAGGAAGAGGAAGGAGGCCTTACCACAGTCTCTGATGACCTCCACCGGCGTGAAATCGCAGCGAGCACAGGTCGAGGAGTCGCGGCTTCAATCGAAAAAATCGGAGAAAAATACCGACGATCGTCGGTGGCTGATGGATCTACTCTTAGAGGAGAGGAGGGGGGTTCTTATAGAGCTCATCCTAGGGTCTTTTAATGGCCCTAGGACTCCGATTATTGATCGGAATCGGAGAAGAGGAAGACTCCGATCGGGAGTCTTCCTCTCTGTTTCTGTGTTTTTTTTTTTGTTTACTGGGCTTAATGGATCGGGTTATCACACTACTCATATGAATTAAATTAGAGTTTAACAAATTATTGATGATTGTTCATTATTTATTTCACTATCCTTATATGTAGTTGAGAATATGGATTGACATCAGAAATTTAGATAGACAGATATATGAGCTGTTATTTTATCATGGCTTTATCTTTAAACATTGTATTGTAGCCCATAAAACTAACAATTACACTCTTACAATTAAAAGTTATTCATCCGAATTAAATTAGAGTTCAGCAAATTATTGATAATTGTTCATCTTTCATTCCATAACCATTGTATGTAGCTAAAAATTTGGATTTACACTAAAAATTTAGATAGATGGATATACATAAGCTATTATTTTGCCTTGGGTTTTTTTGCTTCAAATTCTATAAATTTATTATTTTCAATGACTAGATATTGTTTGGAAGTATTTTTTTCTATTATTGATAATATATAATGTTTATCAATATTAATTTTATAATTATTTTTATTTATCTATTCTGATTGATTTTATAAAATAATAAATTATGTGATCAATGCACGGGCACAAAATTAGTTTAATATAAAAGATAGTGCACTCTTCAGTAGGCAACGGTGAAGGGCATCCCAGTTCAACAGCACTTGCATTGGAGAAAAGAATGAAATTCTGACACCCCCCGCCCCCGCCACCAAAAAAAGGTGAAGGATGGAAAGCTAGGAAAGATGACCGATAGCTAATGAAAGGAGTTGAAATCGAGGAGTGTCCATATGATTCAACACTGAATTAATGATAATATTATCATTTATCAACAATGTTATGGATGAAGATTTCGACGCTTGCGGTTCGAGAAAAGTTGAAAAAAACTCTTATCTGGCTACAGTTTGACCAACAAGTTATATTTGAAGTGGCAACTTTTTCGGCTAAAGGTAGAGGAAGATGGGAATCTCATGTAACACATAAAAGTGTTTAGAGGAATACCAGATCAGCCATGGAAAGTTGATGTCAAAATAGAGGAACAAGATCATAAGGCTCTTCTACCTCTTAGCTCACTTCCCGAGCATGATAGCTTGGTGAATCTAAATCGAGTGCAAGTTATGCTTGTCTCATCGAAAAAGTGAAACCAAAAGGAAGGTCATGATTCCATATTGGTTACTAGAGGTGAGATGGAAAGGACGATCAACTAACAGGAGATCTGAGAGTGGCAAGTCTAGATCTAGGGTTAATGGAGAGGGCGTTCAGTATTATAAGTGCAAAGAATTCAGCCAGGTACCTTGGGATTATCCTCCATAGTAGTAAAAGGATAGTGATGCTTCTAATGGGAGTTCTTTGGCAGTGATAGATGCTGGAGATGCTCTTACAGTCTCTAGAGGTATTGACATTTTTCTCATGATAGTTGGCTATTAGATCCTGCTTGTGGTTTTTGCATGCGCTCTAGGAAAGAATATTTTGATACGTTCCAAGGAAAGAGGGCCAATATAGTGTCCCAAGGTGATCAGTACTCTAGTTGTTATATGATTTTGTGATGGTGAAAATCTTAAAGATGTATGGGAATCTAATATCGCTTAGCTTATTACACTCCAAGAGATAGAGGATGTAGGTAGAATTTTGAGAATCATACAATTGGCAGCAGGGTCCTGATGAAGGGAGAAAAGTGTGATGGTTTCTGTAGTATGGTTGGAAAATCAATGACTAATTAAGACCTTGATGAGTGACTGAGAATGGAATGCACGGGATAGTGAATACAAGCAATGCCATGAACAAAGACTATTGCAAGAATAGTGACAGTGTAACACAAAGTTGAGCTAAGGCGTTTCCTACCTGCAGCTGTGTCCAAAATTAATATTTTTTGGATCCTTTTTGTCCCTCGCTCTTTTTTTTTTTTTTTTGAAGCAGGATATTGTATCATATGGCTCTCATTTTATTGAAGAAGGTATGTTGAATGCATTACACTTGGTTTCAATCAAATATTATGTGGACCAAGTTAATCTGAACGTGAATAAACTTATATGATATGAAAATGTGAACATTTCCAAGACTAAACTTTAGTAGGTAGGCAAATTTCTATGAGCACTAAGCTGAATTGTTGAATCCATTATGGACCAAATGTTCGACCTTACACATCATAGTTTATCACCCAAACTTATGTCCCTGGAGAACTAAACTGTGTTAAAAAAAAAAAAGAGATGGCAGGCCTTATCTAGGGTCAAGCTTTAGACTTTCAACTCCATATTGTGTGAAATGATCTGTATTATTTAGGTAAGCAAAGATCTAAAAGTCTCATCCTATTTGAAGCAAACAACATTTTACCATAATGCTTTTTTTTTAATGGAAAGAAAGGAGGCTCTGAGCATAGTTTCTGTCTTCTGCTTACAGAAATCGATTATGTTTTCATATGATTTTATTTATACTACATGATGCTATTCTATTTTAAAAAAGTGTCAACACAAAAGAACAATAAACACCAAACTTTTTGTCTCTCAACTCCTCAGCAACTCTTCTTTTCCATCCCACAGCAGGTTTCCCAAGGGTTTTGCTATGATTTTATCGAAGAGGAACACATAGAGCCCTTTGCCATTATCCTTTCTATTATGACTTCTAGATGATAATTGTTGTGTCAAGGCTTCGGAGGACGCCAATGCGGCCGAAGGCAGAGGAAAGTCCGAGCTCTGAAATGCCGAGATAAACCTGCAAAAGAAGTCCATGCTCATCAGGGGTTCTCCGATAGGAGACTCTCCGATGATTAAGTCAGCTGGAGCTTGAGAACGATAAAGAAGGAAGAGTATGAGCTTAGTATTTCGTACCTTGAGGGTCTCCTCATTATCTATAGTAGTAGACTATTATATAGGCTGGTAGGCCAGATCGTGTTATATTAGGCCGTTAGGATAGGTCTGAAGAATGTTAGTCATGGGTAGTGGCCACTTTCTAGCAAAGATTCTTGATGGTGGTCCACATAGCTAAATAGGTAGATGAGCTGAGGTCGGCATAAAGTTGAGGTCTTAGTCCAAAATGTCTCCATCAGTGTCGGTTGTTGGAAATCATCTTGAGTGGTCGGTGATATCCTGACCTTTAGGTCGACTAGTGCCCGAGCTGGTAGATCGAATGAGAGCCAATAGGATCATTCCTTCCTAGCCCTCCGTGGCGGTTTTGATGAGTCATCAAATGTAGTCATTGGTAATATGTTGATGTCCTCGGCAAGTGGCTGAAGATAGTATCCGAGGTCAAAGTCTGATGAAATTGCTTGCTCTGTTATTAGGACATCTAGATAATGTTCATTGTTTGGAGCCTACTTTGGTGATGCAGCTGATTCGAAGAGTATTTCTGAAGATGAGATCCGAGGACAGTAGCTGAGGTAGTATGATCCTGTAACACTTGCCCCCTCCAAGTTCGAGATATTTATCTCGAATGAAGTAGTAGTCTTCAAAATATGTCCTCAGTGCATGCCCGAATAGGCGAATTCGAGTTACCTAGTCTTCAGATGAACCATCGCATCGCTTCATGAAATTCGAGGTCGAGTTGGCAAGTCACTTCGTGAATCATGCCCTGATTATTTGGAGAGGTTCAGCACTTCATGAATCTCAGAGCATTTATGAGGACAGGCGGCTTAAGGTGAATCGTTATTTCTGCTTCGAAGGTCGAGAGTCGAAGGTTATAGCTCAACCAAATGCTTTATGTCATTTTCAAGGAAATCAAATCTAGTAGCCACCCATAGACCTACCTAGCCTTGCCACATGGGGGGTAGTGGTAGGTTCCAAGGCATCCCTTGAGGACTATTCTATGGGACTTAATTGGATAATAACGTAATAAATGGACCGCGAGGTTCGTCGCTTCAATGTTGGCCATGTGGCACGATCTAGCTATTTGATGATGTGATCTACACCATTAAAGGTTTGTATAAATAGATCTTTTGCCTAATGAAATTTTTTCATCCTACTATTAGCAATCTTTTTGTCACTACGCTTGTCAGAGAGAGTTCTCCCTCCTTTTTGTCAGCCATGAAGCCGCAGGCTGTGAAGCAGGTGATGAAGAAGAAAATGGCTTCTTTCTACGGAGAGTCCTCATCCAAGAAGGAAAGGAGTGCAGAACCAAAACTCCCTATCATTGCTGCCTCGATTGTCTTGAAGCCGTCACAGGCCCCTCCATTGAGTTGGGCTCCTCCCTCTATAAGGCTTGGGATGAACCCTTCCTACCTAGAGATAGTGGCAGGGTCCCAGACTATCCCTGTGGATTCCCGACGTAGTCCGGAACCATTGTATTGAGGAGTTCAGAGCTTTGGTGCCCTTTGAGGAGGAGATTACTGGTGCCTCTACCGCTGCCTTTATCCAGAACTTTGAAAACTACAAGGTCCACCTAAAGTGTATGGTCCCAAAGTTGGGACGTGATCTCTTCAGATGAAGATTAGGCCTTTATCCTTTTTGTATTTGCTTTTTTGATGCTTTCTTTTTGGCACCTTTGTATAAATAAAAGTTTAAGTTAATAAAAAAGCATATTTTTATCAAATTTACCTCTTAATTTTTTTTTGTATCGTTAGGTTCGTTGACTCATCGAAGCCTATTCTGACTTTAATCATCAAAATTTTTGTAGCCATTGACTTCAGAAAAAATCTGAACTTTATTTATTGAGATGTATCAATTATCCTTAATAGAAATCATAAGTCGTGATTGTATATTGTTCAATGAAGGTTATCGAGGTTTGTCTCGAACTGGCTTTTTGGCAATATTTTTGTCAAGTCATTTATCGATTGATTTTTGACCTCAGAGTTTGTCATCGAGACAATCATTTGTGGAGGTCCTAACTTGGGTCAGAATGTCCTCTTGTTATTGGTTGTCTTATCCGAAGTTTATTCTTTTCGGATGAAAATTTGTTGTTTAGATTCTCAAAGTTTATTTCGACATAGTTGGATAGAATCTGCCTAGTCGATAGCTTCAGTCGTGTCCTTAGATCAGTTCAGAGGATCTCATTTATGGGGGTCCTAACTTGAGTCAAGACATCCCCTCATTATCGGTGTCACGTCGAACAAGATTTCGGACATCTCAGTCGGAGCCAAGATATCTTCGAGGGATCGGTCCTCTGATTGAATTGTCGGGGTTTAGTTTGTTACCTGAATATTTCATAATTATCATCATTAGTGACTTACCGAATCTAATTTCTATAGATCGGAGCTGAGATATCTCATTGAAGGATTGTGCCGAGAATGTATGATTGTTGTCAGTCCTTGTCTAATTCTCTTTTCTTCTTATTTTCTTACTTGTAGAAACTTGAAGAAAAATAATTTTATGGGCATGGTTCAAGTAATTACACCCTTCATTGATAGTATATCTGAAGATTTTCAAAGTTCCACATCCGAGGAATCTTAGTGCCGTTGAGGGTCTCCAATTTGTATGCTCCAAGTTGGATTGCTTCTGTGACCCAGTATGGTCCTTTCCAGTTTGGGGTGATTTGTCCTATTTTGTAGGTTTGGATATTTCGGCTCGTCTAAGAGTAAGGTCTCCAGGTGAAAAGGTCTTTGCTTTAACTCAGGTATTGTAATAGTAGGCTACTTATTGCTGGTACGAAGCCATCATGATTCGAGCTCCTTCTCTTATTTCTTCAAGTAAATTCATACTTGTTCGAAGCTGATTAGAATTCTCTTGCTCGTTATAGGGCTAGAGTCTCGTTGATGGTATCCTGATCTTGATGGGAAAAAATGCTTCAGCTCCAAATGCGAGGTCGAAAGGAGTTTCTTCGATTGCTATCCAAAGTGTTGTCTGATATGTCCATAAGACATTATAGAGTTTTTCTATCCACATTTTCTTTGCTTGGTCGAGTCTAGTTTTCAATTCTTATAGAATACTATGATTGGTCACCTCAGCCTCTCCATTAGATTATGGATGTCTAACCGAGGTGAGCTTATGATCAATTTGGAGCTCCGAGCAGAAGTTTTTGAAGTTTTGGTTGTTAAATTAGTGCCCATTATTGATGATGATAGCCTGTGAAAGTCTGAATCGATAAATGATCAACTTCCACATGAAGTCTTGAGTTTTTGTCTTGATAATTTATGTCAAGGGCTTGACTTCGATCCATTTGGTGAAGTAGTCAATCGCTACCATCAGAAATTTTCTTTATCTAGGTGCTTGTGGGAATGATTCAAGGATATCAATTTCCCATATGGCAAAAGAGCAAGGTGCGATAATTGATATAAGTTCAGTTGTCGGTCTTCTTATGATGCTAGCATACTTTTGACATTGCTCACATCGTTTGATGAGCTCAATTACCTCCTTTTGTAGGGTTAGCTAGTAGTATCCCTATCGGATAATCTTGCTAGCTAGAGACCTGTCCTCTAAGTGGTTGCCATAGACTCCTTTATGTACCTTCTGAATAGCATAATCTGCTTCAAAGGGGTGTAGACAACGGAGTAGAGATAGGGAGAAGGACTTCTTACAAAGTCTCCCATCGAGGAACATGTTCTATGATGTTTGTCATTTGACTGTCCGAGCTTGAATAGGGTCGGAAGGTAATTCTCCCTTGACCAAGTAGTCGACGATGAGATCCATCTAGCTTTGCTCATGTTTGACCTGAAGCACCATGGGCTCTCAATACTTTGGATCTATAGATGCTCGACGAAGACTTGCCTATTGTGGTCAGTCAAGCCCAAAGTAGCCAGATGAGAGAGAGCATCAGCTCGAGTATTTTCGACCTTGATATTGTTAGATCTCCTGGGTTAAAAAGGCTATTGATGTTTTTCCGAGCTTCTGCAAGTACTTCGTCATTGTAGAATCTCGAGCTTCATACTCACTTCAGACTTGTCCAATGACAAATTGGGAGTCGGAGAAGACCCTGAGGTTTTTTATTTCGAGCTCTTTTGCTAGTTGGAGCCCAATGATGAGAGCTTCGTACTCACCCTCATTATTGATGGCTCTAAAGCCGAATTGGAGGGCATACTCCATTGTGACTCCATTCGGGATGGCAAGAATGAGCTCGACACCGCATCCTTATGTGTTTGAAGCACCGTCGACATGTAGAATTCATTGTGAAAATTCTTCAGAGTCTTCAGATCTTGTTGAGGATGATTCTTCGACATCCTCGAATCTTGTCAAGTAGGCTCCTCATCTGGGATGGTGCATTCTATAAGGAAGTCGATCAACACTTGGGCCTTTATTATAAGTCAAGGTTGAAAGCTGATATCGAACTCTCCAAGCTCGATTGTCCATTTTGCCATGCATCCAGAAGTATCGGTCCTTCAGAGAATTGCCTTCAAAGGCTAATCGATTAGGACAACCACTGAGTGGGCTTGGAAGTAAGGTTAGAGACACTACGCAGAAGTGATGAGCGCATAGGCCATCTTTTTGATCTTGAAATTTTTTATTTTTGCATCCCGAAGAATCTTGCTCATATGATAGGTCAACTTTTGGGTCCCTGCATTTTCTCAGACCAGAATCGAGCTAGTTGCATCGGGCGAAACAGCCAAATATAAAAATAATTTTTCAACTTTTTTTTGCTTAAAGAGAAGTGAAAGAGCTCTAAAGTACCATTTGAGATCTTCAAAAGTAGCTCGACATCCCTCTGACCATTCAAAAGTCTTCATCTGCCTTATCGCTTTGAAGAAAGAAAGGCACTTCTAAGCCGACCTAGAAATGAATCGGCTGAGAGCTGTAACTCGATCTGATAAGCTTTGAATTTCTCACTTAGAGATCGGATTCTTCATGTCAAAGATCGCACGTATCTTCTCTAGGTTAGCTTCTATTCCTCGTTGAGTCACCAAGAAGTTAAGAAATTTTTTTGATGTATCTCCAAAGATGTACTTATTTGGGTTCAGCTTCATTTAATGTCATCACAGTTCACTGAAAACCTTTTCTAAGTCAGCAATGTGCCAATCTGCTTCCATACTTTTGACAAATATGTCATCGATGTAGACTTTCATATTGCAGTCGATGTGATGCTTGAACACTTTATTAATAAGACGCTAATATGTTGCACCTGCATTCTTTGAATTAAAAGGCATCATTTTATAACAATATAAACTTTTGTTGGTTATGAATGCGGTCTTCTCTTCATCCTCAGAGGCCATTCAAATCTGATTGTACCCCGAGAAGGCATCCATGAAGTTTAGAAGTTGGTGTCTCAAGATAGTATCAACAAGTTGGTCGATCTTCAAAAGGGAGAAGCTGTCCTTCAGATAAAATCTGTTAAGATCAGTGTAGTCGATGTAGATTCTTTACTTATCATTGGCCTTTTTAACTAGAATAATGTTAGAAATCTACTCCAGATATTATATTTCTTGGATGAATCCTGCTGCCATCAACTTGTCAACTTCTTTGTCGATAGCTTGTTGCCACTTTGGGGTGAAACTTTGTTTCTTTTACTGCACTGATCGATAATCTAGATTCATATTTAGTTTATGAACAATAATGTTAGATGGAATACCTGACATGTCTGATACTGATCAGGCGAAGATGTCCTCATTGATCCATAGAAAGATCATTAGCTAAACTCTTCGATCAGCGTCAACTGAGAACCGACTCGTATTGTCTAGGTTGGATCATCCCTGAAGGGGATAGTGATGAGTTTCTCTACTAGTTCTCCTCAGGACTCTCTGAGTCTTCACTATGATCTTCAATTGGCAGGGCCTCCATTGACTTCTTCCCTTTGATGGTTGTAAGGAAACATTACCGTGCTTACATCTAGTCTCCTCGAATCTTACCGATTCCATTCCAAGTTGGAAATCACACCAGCAAATGGTAGGTGGATACAATTGCTCAAAGGGCATTAAGTTTTGATCGTTCGAGGATTGCATTGTAAACAGAAGGCACTCAGACAATGAGAAAAGTCAGCTGCACAATCTTTTGGAAAGGTCCCGCTCCAGCAGTCACTGGCAGAGTGGTCTCTCGTTCAATTGCTATGAAATCTCCTAAAAATCTGACCAAAGGAGTATTAACTTGCTTTAGCCGATCAAATGACAGTTTCATACATTGAAAAGTATCATAAAATAAGACATCGGTCAAGTTTATATTATCAACTAAGATCCTTTTTATATCATAGTTTGCTATCATCATTGAGATGATGACAACATCATTATGAGGGGTTTGAATTCTTTGGACATCATTATCAGAAAAAAAATTAAGCCGTCTGTCCTTTGCTTCTTCAGACTTCTGGCTTCATCATCTGCCCCTCTATTGCTTCCGAAGCCTGAGATCATATTGATGACATCGACCGTTGGCTGATTGCTATTGTTCTCTTGGTCTGGCTAGTGCCAAGGCAGCTCATCTGGTGCTTAGTTCTGGTGCTCCCGAATAAATTTGTCGAGGTGGCCTCGTCGGATGAGGCCCTCAATTTTATCCTTTAGTTGGAGGTACTCTTCGATACAGTGGCGTGGTCATGATGAAAGCAAAAATACCTTGACTCGTTCTACCAAGTTGATGGAGTTTTCATTGACAGAGGTCGGTGGAGGTACCCTTCACCCTCGATCTTCGTAAGGATCCGAGTTCGAGGGGCAGTTAACAGGATGTAACTATTGAAACACTGAGGGGGACTCTTCAACCGGGGAGCTTTTGCAAGTCAGAAGGATTCTTCATCAACTCAGCTCAGACGCACATCCTCTCGGGCACACTTCTTCTTATTTAGGGCCCAACCCTCTTCTTGCTGATAAGCTATCTAGCCATCCTCAGCCTACAAATACTTGTGGGCGCGGGCTAGAAGGTACACATAGTCTCTCGAAAAAGTCTTATCGAAGGAGTAGATGAGGCACTTATTGTGGAGGCCTCACTTCAGAGCTGACATGGTGATGGCTTCATCGAGATTGCAAACCTCTAACATGGCTACCTTGAACGCACCACATAATCCCGCAGTAATTTACCTTCTTCTTGATAGATGGAGAAGAGACTGTCTGAGATCCTCATCTGGATCTGATAGTTGTTCCCAAAATGAGCAACAAACTAACATCCATGTTGCTTAAAGAAATAAATTGACTCCGGTTGGAGACCAGAGTACCAAACTCTTGCTGCTTTCTTTAAGGTTGTAGGGAAAGCAAGGCAAAAGAAAATGTCTGAGGCATCTTGGAGCATCATGAGACCTTTGTAGCCCTCCAAATGATCCAATGGATCGGTAGAGCCATCAAATGGCTCTACTTGTGGCATCTTGAGTTGATATGGAATTGATTCTTGAAGGATGGTACGGAAGAAAGGTGGTTGAGAACTAAAGTCAAGAGCCTCGTTGTTCCCCCTGTTATCCATCCGGATCTCAGTCAAACGGTGCTCGATCTCTCGAACCTTCCGTTTAAAATCATCCTTTTGATGAGATCTTCCTGGATGTGGAGAGTGGCCTGGAGTAGAATCCTTTCCGAATGAGGTTGGAGAATGCTGGCATCTTTTGTCATGGCCAAAACCATGGTGAGATGGTGACCATTGATCGACCGTAGTGGATCGATGGGTTCCTCAAGGGGGACTCTTCAGGGCCAGAGATCGGTTCCGACGACTGTGCTGAGATGGCACTATCTACAGAATAGGCTAAGAGAGCTACCACTGCTCCATAATCTATTGCAAGTGCTAGACAGTGTTAGTTAGCACCCGAATTTGACGGACCAAGTCATCGAACTGCTGGGCCTCAGCCATCACGAGCGCCGACACTGGCTGCACAGACCCAGTGGATGGTTGGGTGACTCTACCCTAACTTCATCAGACGGACTATCAATGAGAAATGGTGGAGTAATTGCATCTCACCATACTCTTTCCTTCGATGGGTTGCTAGGCCGTTCTAGCATCAAACTATTACATTAAGACTTCCGAGGATGGTGGAGGAAAGTCCGAGTGTCGGGATACTGAAATGAACCTACAAAAGAAGTCCATGCTCACTGGGGGGATCTCTGGTAGGGGACCTTCCGATGATTAAGTCAGTCAGAGCTTGAGAACAGTAAAAAAGGGAGAGTATGGGCTTAATATTCCGCATCTCTAGAGTCTCCTCATTATCTCTTTATATAGAGGTTGAGTAGTAGGCTATTATGTAGGCTGGTAAGTCAAATTGTGATCTGTTAGGTCATTAGGATACAAAATTTGGAGATTATTAGTCATGGATAGTAACCATGTTCTAACAAAAATTGTTAGCCCATGTGACTGAATAGGTAGGCGACCTGATATCAGTATACAGCTAAGATCTTAATTCGAAGTGCCCCAATTGATGTCGGTTTGTGGGAAATCATCTTAAGTGGTTGGTAATGTCCTAACCTTGAGGTCGGTTAGTGCTTGAGCTGATAAGTTGGATAAGAGTTGACAGGATCATTTCTTTCCAGCTCTTTTTGGTGGTCCTAGCGAGTCGTCAAACATAATCATCGGCAGCATGTTGATGTCCTCAACAAGTGGCTGAGAACAGTATCCGAGGTCGAAATCTAATAAAGTTGCCTACTCTATTACTAAGATATAGATCTTACTTGGTTAAAGCTTTCAGGAAGGTGCTATGTGGTTTATCGGTTGCCTAGAGATTTGGCAAAGAGCAGGATGTGCCCTTCATGCTCAAAGGGAAAATTAGACGTACATTGCCCACTGAAGACAGAATACTCTGCCATTTTCTTTTCGTTTTCTTTAATGCTATGCTTTTGGTTGCCTTTTCTTAAATGTTATAGTGTTATCGGTGGATACCTATAAGAAATAACGAAAACATGCATTATGATTTTTGTTTGACCATTCATCATCCCACACACCATTCAGCATACACTTATCATATCTTGCATGTTTTTATGCTTTGGATCATTGAGCTCCTAAAATTCTGTATAGCATCTACTACATTCGAAACTACCATGTATCAATAGATTCATGGCATTAGACCAAAAGGCCATGTTTAATAGCTGATTTATCCATGCACTAATTCAACAGCTTTGTGTGCAAACTGAGTTTTTGGTGAGGGTTGTCCCCCCTTCTGCAGTCCATTGCCTGCAGGCCTCTTCTACGAAAAATAAATAATAAATAGAAGCTAGAACAATGGTAACAAATAACATCAGCCGGTTATTGTCACAGGATCGTACTACCTCAACTACAAACATCTTACATATAGGAAAGAGAGTAAAACAATTGGGGATCAGTGTCCCCACCGTAAACTTCAAGAGAATGAAAGGCATACATCAACTCCTGTTTTTCTCGGTGAGCCATGTGACCTTCTAACGGTTAGGGAAGACAAAAAGAAGGGCGAGACAAAGAAAACAACAGAGACTGGTCCACGAGCCAAGACAGAGAACAGAGACTCTGGCCAATGTCTCCCTAAAGGCAGATGGAGAGCCCTCCGAGATCAGAATGGCAGTCCAAATCCAATTCATTTCGTCAGTTTAATATCAACCATTAATTAAATAATCCTGCCTCCTGTATGCATGTCCAAAATACTAGTAAATGCTACGGAGCACAAATTATGTAAGTGCGAACCAACAACCCAATTGCAAACAAACAAAATTTAGAAAATTACCATCTGTTAACCAGAGAGCCTACTAGATTCTTCCAAAGATTGTTTGATATTTGAGATTTATCTCTTTCTAACACTCAGCTTCCAAAGGGCCTAATGTAATCAGTTGAAAAAGGCCACTCAGTAACATGTCAGCACAAAATCACATGCAAAACAACTACAATTCATCGGTTGCAATCGCTTTATATAAACTACCTGTGTCATATATTATCCAATAGCCAACCAAATAATAGAAATCAAACCAAGGGAAAAATGCTCAGCATCCCACTAACTTATCTCATGGTACAATGGATGATGGTGACAAAATAGACACCCCTGCTTGAGGTCCCCAGACAGAAGGAACATAATGCGGTTTACTTGGTGTCTGAGATTGACATGTCAGGGAAGATGAAGACAATACCAGCAGCAAGATGGACAAACATATCATGTGAAGTTGGATCTTGTTTCACGGCACTCTCAGATAAGGGAGGACGTCACAGCTCAGCAACGTCTGACACCACTTGGTTGTAATCTGACTGCAATTTTTCCTTCACTTCCAGCTCCAACTCTCCTTTGGTTGGTTTGGTTAGTATTAAAACACAGCAGGTAGGCCTCTTGGTTGCCCCAGCAGTGGCAAGATCCTGGAAAGGAGGAGAGAAGGGATCCCAGACGAGAAATGTGTCAGCAGAGGACTTAATCTTATAAAACAGTCTTGCATGAAATACTGATAGAATTGTCAGAATTCATAATCAGGAATCACATTGATTTCCATACCACAATTTTTTACATGTAAAGATTTAGGTGGCCAGTTCCTCGACAATTAATCAGACGGGGAATGAGCAAAAGCTGTTTGATAATCATGAGATGGGTCCCTAGACAGATACGTTAAATTGATTGTGCTATATCTAAATCATTTAAAAGAATCTCATCTCATTTTTGTGAGAAGATTTTATGCTAAATTCTAAATTGTATGGCTGTTTTAGGGAGGCTGTGGAGCTTGTGCAATAGCAAACAACCTTGGGTAAGTTGTTCAAGTCATTAAGTTGCAGTCACAATAGTGGAGATAAAATCAAGTATATGGAACAAGAAAAGAGAGAAACTATTAAAATATGAAATAACTATATGCCAGCTAAATGAATGCTCTCTCTGGTGGACCTCAGAAATTGGTTAGATGGTATATGGAATTTGGAGATAAGTGTTTGAGAAGTTCCTTGTAATAGTATAGGCAAGCTGAATTGCCAAATAGAAGTCTTACTGTTTTAACCACCACATTCTACCAAGTTTCCAACAATTTGCTCTTTCTTGATTCTACCAAACTTTTCTCCAACTTGGTAGAAATGCGCCCCTTGGACACAAAAAGAGTAAATAAACCAGAAATCTCATTCACCAGAATGGGAGCTACCAGTACACCAGTCTTCTTTTGCACACTTTAGCTCACTTACTCCTTCACCCATGCATATTTAATAAAAAAGAAAAAGATTAAAGGGCACCAACAAGATAACAACTAACCTCCTTTAGAAGGGACAAAGATGTACGGAATATCAGCTTCCTCACATAATATAGGGACATGTGTGATTATATCAATTGGAGAAATATTTCCCGCAATTATACACAACCAGCATACACCGATTCAGTTCAGAATGTTAAAAAAGCTGTAAAATCAGTTCAAAATGTTAGAAAAAGCTGTATGACAGAAGCATAAGAACAGTTTACACCCTGACAATATCATAACATAGAAAATTTAAATGCATGTAAATTTGTTCAATCCAGTGACAAATTCTATTAGATCACTGATGCCAACTGACAAGTCATGATATAGGAGTCTAGGATTCTCAGATTGTGTTCCTGCTGATGTGTCATACACCCTATTGACATGTGCATCGTAAAATGCGGTCCGGGTCCACCTAAAGATGTGATTTCAAACATTTGTCAGAACCTTTGGTGACTTTATAGCTCATATTCTATCCTCTCCAGCTTCTCATGAATCTTGGCATATATAGCAACAGCCACTGTCAGAATTAGTAGGGTGAACATGCTATTAATTTGTTGCACAATTTGGATGAATTTTGGGTGCATCATATATGGTGCCAGGATGCATAAATTCACTAAATATTCATTTTAGACATCAAAAGTACACACACAAAAAAAAGAAAGGAAAATGGCATCCTGACGTAGTACCAGGACACAACAATGTACCATGAATCAGTATGATACGAACCAGTACCATGCCAGGCTAGTGAAAAACCAGTCCCATGGTCAGTATTGGTATTTTAAACCTTACTCTGCTCCACAAAAAACATGGTATGTTGGTTATGTGCTAAGAAGACCTTGTATTGAATATTAGGGTCATGGGTCCCGGTCGGTAAGTAGCAATAAGGCCAAGGGATCTATGAAATGCAAGTATTGGTCTAAGAGGAAAAAAGAACATCTTAAAAACTATTAATGGGCATGGACTCGAATTAGACACCATGAAGAGCTTTTTGCATATCCTTGAACACATCCTTCGAGCACTTCTACAATTATTCTTTACTACTTTTCCTTGTATTGATAATGGAATTCATGAGGGCTTCAACTTTATGCTGTTATATGCTTCTACAATAGTGTTTCTCAGAAACATCTGATTTTTCAGTATATTACACTATTGTCTCTTAGCTACCATAACTTTGAGTATTGTTTTTGTTAGTTTGTTTATTATTGCAGAAACAATTGCATATTTCCACTGAAGATGCCTAAACACTGTTCCAAGGGGAAAAAAGGATTAGAAATTGCAACTAATCAATGCATTTTAAATTTACAAGAAATGTGATACAGTCTGTCCCGTTACAAGATATATGCAATAGAGTATGCATCAGTGAATTCTTGGTAAAAAATTTGCATCATTTTCCTCCCATGAGGCTATGGTCCCCCCCAGTGATGCAAAATTGAAAGAAGCCACTTCTAATTAATCAACTTACACTATATATGTTTCTTAATATGCGCCTGGACAGTACATCTTAAAGGATATATTGCTGAGCTGATTTGGGCACCTAGGGCTGAACTCAAGGTTGTGTTGCATACCCTTGGTGATGCACGGCACCCTAGGTAAAAGATTCTAGCTAAGGAAAATTTAAAGCTTTAAGCACAGAGTTATAAAAGCAAAGGATCCTTATCAAATGGTTTTAGGCAAAACAGTCAAACACACTTAAAAAGAATCTTCTTTTTTTGGTTAGGGATTGGGGTGGGGGAAAGAAGGGGGCTCTCAATCAAGATAATTTGGTAAAATTTTATATTTTGCAGTTTTCCCATAACCAAGTCCTCAACCTGAACCTTCCATTGAAACTAGCAAGGAGATGTCAACTTCAACCAGAACATGAAAAAGAAAGAAATAATATGATGAATTACCAAGCAACCAAACATTCACCTTTGCATTGATTGAGAAGATCCAACACTATCAAACAAAATATTGATAGGAAAAAATACATAGACCAAACCGACAGCATGTTGAAATCTTGGGTTGAATGGCTAATACAGTATCAGCCATGTGATTTTTTTCTAACAGGCATAACGCAGACTCAATGTGCACATGTACACGTAGCTGTAGTAGTAAGCATATGTTTATCACTGTCGATAAACATGTGTATATTCAAGTTCTCCATATAGTTTACAATCATATTGTCAAACATTGTGAAATGAAACAGGATGGACATCAATATCAGCACTACGAGAAAAGAAAGAAAGAAGATAACACCACATTCAATATACAAAAATATTCATAATTTGCTCTAGTTTGCAATTAATGTTCCAAAATCTTGCCCAAACATTGACCCATTTTAGTGTACAAGTCACATGTCAATAGTTTAACTGCAAGTCATCTCATTGACCTGTGACACCATAAATAAATAAATATATCAAAAACAGACAATAATAATTTTTAAAAATATAAAATTATAAAAAAAACATGAAAAATAATCTGATAATGGTCCTATTATGCAGTACATTTGCCATAAAATGATAGAATCTCACAACTTACTTTTAATAAAGACTGAAAAGGATATGTATTAGTAACTGGAATCACCAACCAGACATGTTCTATTAGTAATTTTGGATGGAAATGGAAACATAGGGACTTGGGAACTTGGAATAGAAAATTCTATGAAGATTGAGATGAACCCTCATTCCAAAGTCCAAAGAGGTAAAAAGGAAACTTATTTTTTAATATTTTCCATCCCATTAAAGAAGTTGACCGGAGGAACCAAAACCAATTGATCCGAGTGGGGATGGGTGGTTAGATTGGCTAAGTCATCAGAGTGCATGGGTTTCTAGAATATCTAGGGGATTGAACCAACCCATAAAGGTTTCCAAGTCACAGGTCAAGTGGGTTAGCCCAATTGACTCACCCAGGTCTTAAAACATTAGTTGCTATTATATCACTACAAGAAATCTGATTTTTTGCAACGAAAAATAGCATTTCATCGCATAATTAGCAATGAAATGTTAAATTTCGTCGCTAAATTTGCGACGAAAAAAATTTCGTCCCAATTTCTGCAACGAAAAAAAAATTCATTGCAATTTTTGCGACGAAAAAAAATTTCGTAGCAACTTTTGCGATGAAAAAAATTTCATCGCAATTTTTGTTACGAAAAAATAATTTCATCACAATTTTTGCGCCGAAAAAAATTTTCATCGCAAAAATTACGACAAAAAAAAATTTCGTCACAATTTTTGCAACGAAAAAAAAAATCATCGCTAAAAGAAGAATAAAAAAAATAAAATTTGCGACGAAAAAATTATTTTTAGCCATGAAAATTTTTTTCGTCGTAATTTTAGCGACGAAATAAAAAATTTCATCACAATATGTAGTGAAAATTTGAATATTTTAGGATCGTCAAATTTTTTTAATTATTTCTTACGACAAAATTAATATTTCGTCACTAAATTAAATTATGAACGAAATAAAATATATATATATTTTTTAATCATGCAAGCACCTATTTAAATGCAAATTTTTATCAGATTAAACATATTTTATATAAAAATATATGAACACAATAAAAACATTCAAATTTCAAATAGCAATAAGTTTCATAGCCATCATTGTCATATACAAAAGTATGAGTTCATACACCATTTAAAATTTAAAAAAACTACAAACTATATATCATCAAAGTCGTTGGCCTCATTTCCTCCTCCAGACGTCGATCCCTGGCTCGATGTGTGTCGCGATGGCTGTGCAGAGGCGACATCATGCGGCTGTAGAGATGCTAACTCGGAGGCATCGATACCGAGCCGTCCCGCCATCGCAGCCACTATCCTCTCGAGCATCTGATTACGATTCATCCAGTAAGTAATTTGATCCTGCATCATGCTCATCGATGTCCTAACTGCCTCTGGCACCGAGGCATCATCAGACCGATCAAATGACGAACTGCGAAATTTTTTTGATCGCATGCTATGCCTAGATCCTAGCTGCTGCTCGAGGACGGTATCCAAAATCGCATCATCTGTCATCGAACAAACCGACTGCGATCCAACATCGCTGTTAGATCCAACCTCCCTCGCCGTCTGCTCTCTCAATTGTAACATTTTTTCCTTCACAATAGACCAAATAACACCATAAATTTATTTCAAAGCCTTTAAAAGCATTCAAAATGTAGTACCACACTTACATGATGCTGTCTTGCCTCCTCGGTCACAAACTCGCCACTCTTATTTTGATAGAATTTACCATAGACGTCGACCCCAGATAGTCCCTATTTAAATAAAAGAGAAAAAAGAAAAAAGATCAAAATAACTTAAATATTCAATAAGAACTTATAGAGTGCAATTACAAATGTAGTTACGTACCATCCTCTTCATTTTCTGTGCAAAAGAGGCACTTCCTTGCGTGTGAATAGAATCAATCTTACTGCTATTCACCTTATTCACCTCCGATCGTCGCTAAAAAATATATACAATTATAACCAATAAAAAACATAACAATATCAAAAGAACTTGAAATACTAAACATACCTGAAATGCCTCACTCCTAAAATGCTCGCATAACCACCGCCAATCGTCACCAGACCCAGCCCAATTTCTATAAGGCTGGGTCACAGGGTCAATCCCCTTCGCCTGCAGCTCATTGCAGTATTTATGAAGTCTACATCGTCGATCTCTATATCTATTTGCAGCCATTTTGAGAATACACGCCGTCACTTGTTCATCGGTGCAATCCTCGAAGTTAATATTATCCTATATATATGAACATTCATTATAACAAAAAGCAAAGATATAGAATTATTCATATAATAAAGAATTATCCATATAACAAAAAATAATATGGATCATGTAATGATATGCAAGACATTCAAAGTTAATTCTTACCTTGATGTGAGAGACTAAGGCATCGCGGTATCGAGGGGCTACATGCTTGAAACTATCAACGGTCCATGAAAAATAATTCCACATATACAGACTGATCTCATTTGCGACTATACTAGCTTTTGTGCCAACTGGATGATCCCGAAATATCTGTACTTTCGGCTTTTCATTGTACGTATACACGTATTTCTCCAAAACGAGGCCCCTATTAGGACCACGCACTGCACATCGCTGCTGTGTTCCTGCATATAAAAATTCGTAAAATGAACATATAACATCTATCAATGGATGTACATAATAAAAAAACATATATAGTTTATAAATTGATAGAGATGTACCTGCAGAAGGATGATGCTGCGGTGCCATGACCTCCGGCTGGGCAAGCTCTGGCTGAGCACTAGTCTGCTCTGTGGACTCAGACAACTGAGTCTCATCTAAATCCTCTGACTCATCATGCAAAATGCTAAAGTGAAGATGTGTATCATCAAGTGAGGCTTGCTGTCTACCCTGCGAATATCCACGTCCAGGACCAGCCATGATGCTGCAATGATTAAAATAATTCAAATCAGCATGTAATAAAAAAAACTCAAGTATTACATGATGTAACAAAAAAAAAAATATTGAATTACTTATATTAATTATTGTTCTCAAAATCTGAACTCGTGTCCATATAGTCATCCTCGACAGGACTCATAGAAGGCATCGACCCTGAAGTGCTATCATCATCGTCGTTGATGAAGTCATCATCCACATGTGATTGTGACTCCAAATTATTGTTGGATCGTGCCCGTGCCCTTACTGACATTTCAACAATAGAAACATCCTCAGGTTCGCAGTCGTCTCTTTGCAATTGTCCTATGTCGACCGTGTCATCTGGCATTAATATATTATCTGATGCTTGCATTTGATATGCTTCATTTTCAATAGTTGCACGGACTTCATTCTCTAGATCTTTATCATTCGGGCATGTGAAAAGTACGGGATCGAATAAATGCCTATGCTGAGCCCTTATTGCAACTTGCCAAGGTTCTTTTATTTTGGTATAATAAATATACCACACTAATCTCGTTTGTTTTGCAAAAATATAAGGATCACTTTCGTACCACATGTGACCAGTGTGGACACTGATGAGTTGAGGGTCTATAACAATTGGTCTGTGTCATCCTAAATCATACCATCGACACTTGAATAACATAACCTACCAAAGACCACTATATCTCAGCTCTATAACCTCATGCAGAACACTGAAAAAATCTATTATTTCACCTTTGTGCTCGCCCTCCACGCTTATTCCACAATTCTGTGTGGTTCGATCGCGATCGTGATTTTTCGTTAAGAACCGCACACCATTGACTATGCATGCTGAATATACCGATACACGTCTGTCAGATTTTTGTGCAAGTGCGGCTAAGTCATCACTGATACAGTTAGAATTGTTCATACGTAACTGAACTATCTACAATTAAAAGAACAATAAGCGGATTAAGTTTGCTAAAATAAATACTACATAAATGAACCTTTCAATCATTGTGAATATTAACATAACTTATCCGTTCGTCAAATCATGATGCGAATTGATTCCTATGTCGTGCTGCTGTTAATATAAGATTGATTCTTCTGAGCTCACTTTCGTGCTCATTGAAGTGATATAGTAATAACATGTATATTTTAATTTAGAATCTACGAGTACGTACATTCATGCATATATCAACAAAAAAAAATTAAATGTGTATACTCACATCATGTATGCTTCCACCTCCTCGCAATTGTTTAGCACATACCAATGCATGTCGTTCGTTTCTTGTGGTGTCAACATTCAAAAATCATTCTTACCATATGGTCAGGCAACATTGAAGAACACGGACAATCCATCGATCAGAATGTCGTCAACA
This sequence comes from Elaeis guineensis, assembly GCF_000442705.2. Lineage (NCBI taxonomy): Eukaryota > Viridiplantae > Streptophyta > Magnoliopsida > Arecales > Arecaceae > Elaeis > Elaeis guineensis. The sequence goes on along the minus strand of NC_025993.2, from coordinate 96,161,076 downwards.
TCGACATTTCATTGTGGTCTCCTAAATTTGGTTTCCACTCTCCGAAGGTACATAAAGCAGAATGTCAGACATTCATTCATAATGTGTGCCTCCACTATTGAACCTTCGGACTGTGCTTTGTTAGCGACGGCACTTTGTATTCTCGCATCTCCCTATCCAATAAATTGTCAATTGATATACATATATAATAAGGAATACAATAATGAATAATAAATATTACAATATCATGCAATTATCTTTCAATTAGATACATCCATCTTGTATGTACTGGTCGACCCAGTCTAGCCTCATGTGGAAGATGAACTGAAAGATACACCATGATATCAAAGAAGGCAGAAGGAAAAATCATCTCGAATTTACAAAGAGTAATGATAATCTTCTTCTCTAATATATCGATCTGACTTCGCCTCAACATCTTCACACATAAGTCCCGAAAATAAGTTCCCAAATCAAGTAATGCATCGCACACATTATCTGACAATAATCCATGCAAACCAATTGGAAGCACATATTGTAGAAGCATATGGCAATCATGACTTTTCATCCCGACGATCTTCCCATCTTTCTGCTTGATGCACCGTTTCAAGTTTGAGGCGTATCCATCGAAAAACTTTACTGATCTCCAATATGTGAGAAATTGATTTCTCTCTCTTCGGTTTAGTACATAACATGCCAATGGCTTCACCAACCTATACCCTCGTCGAATCAAATGTAATTCCTTTCTAATCCACATGTCCTCCAAGTCAAGACAAGCTTTCACGATATCCTTCATTCTTCCTTCGATATTGAGAATGGTATAAAATATATTATCAAATATATTCTTTTCAATATACATGACGTCAAAATTGTATCAAAGAAGAAGCATTTTTCAATATGGAAGATCAAACAACTTGCTCTTTTTTCTTCAATTTCCGATATTTGTTCGCACGCCTACTTGGCTGACCGGACCCTTACCAAATATGACATCCTGTGAGTCGGATAGCTGATTTAAAATGTTGTCTGTAGACCAGAACCTTGGCTGGGCACATTGTTCATGCTTGCCATTGAACTTAAGACTTCTCCTCCATCTATGATCATCCGACAAGAAACGTCAATGGCTGGTGAAACAAATCTTTCCACGAATACGGTCCGATGTAATATCATCGCTACAAATTGAGCATGCTTTATACCCTTTTGTACACCTAGAAATATTGCTATATATAGAAAAATCATTAACTGTCCAAAGCAGTGCCGCATGCATGCAAAAGATGCCTCCTGCAACATGATTATACGTTTTGCACCCTTCTTCTCACAAGTATTGCAACTCTTCGATCAATAACTCTAAAAATATGTCTGTCTCTTCCAGGGGCACGGAGTCTTGGGATCAACAAAGCCAGCAGATTAAAAAGAGATTTCATGCATTTCCAAGGCGGTAAATTATAAGAAAACATCATAACAGGCCACATACCGTATGTAGTGCTAAGATTACCATATGAATTAAATTCATCTGTTGCCAACCCTAATCTGACATTTCATGAATCAGCTGCAAACCATGGATGTTCACGATCGAAATGTTTCCACGCATCTCCATCTGATGGATGTCTCATGATATCATCGTCGATGTTGTTTTCCTCCTTATGCCATCGCATGTCCCAAGCAGTATGCCTTGACATGAATAATCGATGCAATCGTTGCATAATCGGAAAGTACCGCAAAACCTTGCATGGTATTTTCTTTTTTTTTAATCCTTACCACGACTTTCTTTCCATCTGCTTGAATGACAAATCGGACATGCTTGTAGATCTTTTTTATCCTTCCAAAACAGAATACAGTCATTCGGACATGCATGTATCTTTTCGCAACGTAGGCCCAAGTCATCGACTCCCAACCCAAGTCTTTTCAATAATTTTTTGACTTCGTAATGACTTGATGGAAGTAACTCTCCCTCATACAGTAGGTCCTTCAAAAATTTGAATAACCAATTAAACAAGTTATTTGACCACTTACCTAGTGTCTTCATATGTAAACGTCACTTTATGCATCTCTTAATAGGCGCTCGAATCTATCATTCACAGGCATGTTACTGTCCTCAGCTTCTTGTCTTGGAATGGGATACTGATGTTCTGATCCTGCTTCCACATTTGCTTCAAATAACTCCGGATGGAGATCCTCCAAAATTTCTCTATCTTCTGCACCAAGTGTTTGCCTTTCACGACTGGATGATCCACCTACTGATGATGCATTTGTGGGACTCCTGGGCAACATGCTCGAGCTAATTGGCAAGTCTTCACCATGACAAGTCCACCTCTTGTAAGTCACTCTATATCGTGTTCATATAAATGATTTTGAATGTCCAATAGGGTACACCAAAATAAATTCCTACATCGACGACATAGACAACGAGTTTTTCCATCTTCTCTAGTGTGATTGGATGCCATATTCATGAAAGACGTCACACCCGCAATATACTCAGGACAGAACTTATTGCGCAATGACATCCAACCACGATCCATACCTACATGTTTATGATGTAAACTATACAATCAATTTTATGCAATAATAGTTGACTAACATTTTATATCCCCTGCCTATAGGATGATGGTCCTATTCCATTTAGGAACGCAAGAATTTAATATTGCAATACATATCTTCTACATCAAAAAACTTTCGGCAGCATTTCGACGTAGTTCCCCAGATACACAAATACTAAAATTATGCTATGTATCTCGAGAACATGACCGAAAATACCGACAAAACTCTCCAATGTAGAAGCACATGGTATGCAACATAAAATTCACTCACGTGCTCAAACTGTCCACAAGGACAATTCGAGGATAGTGTGTACAACACCAATATTTTTTTCATTAAAAAGATAAATATTGGTTCATGCACGCTATCCTCGAATGAAAATTTTAAGATTTATAGATTTGTTATGCTATAATTAATATATTATTATTATAACTATTTTTTATTTTTAAACTATTTTCAGATCATGAACTATGCTTCAGAGTAAAGCAATAAATAATCATGCCTAACGACTAAAATCAATTAAAAAAAGAATAAAAACTTAAAAAATTATAAAAATTAAAAAAATAAAAATTGTGGCCTGATCTTCTAACTCTCCTATAAATCCCACAGAGAGAGAGAAGGGTACCGAGATAAGCGGACACCGGCGGCTGTGCAGCGACGGTGACGGCGGCGACCTACTGGTAGACTGTAAGAGAGAGAGAGCCAGAAAGAGTCAGAAAGCCGTATATACCTGAGAGATCGCGGCCTGGTGGATGGCGACGGCGAGGCGACGACGATGATAGAGGCGGAGCGACAACGACAGCCCTAGGGGAAGCAACAACTGTAAGAGAGGGAGAGAGGGAGAGGGAGAGAGAGAAAGTGAGGGAGGGAGAGGGAGAAACCGGGGAGGAAGACGACGACGGTGGAGGGAGGACGATGGCGGTGGCCTCAATTCGATCAGCACGATGGCATCAAGGGAGGATGATGGTGGTGGCCTCGATTCAGACGGTGCGGTGGCGTGGAGGGCTTCAATCCGGCCATTGGCGCGCTCGATCGAAGAGGGAGGATGACGATCGATGGCGAGCTCGATCGGGGAAAGAGAACGACGATCGATGGTGGCGGCGTAAGAGAGCGAGAGACGGGCGATTTGACCGGTGCGGTAGCGTGGAGGGAGGATGCCGACTGGGGAGGGCTTTAATCCGGTCGGTGGCACGCTCGATCGGAGAGGGAGGACGACGGCCGGCGGCGAGCTTGATCGGGGAGGGAGGACGACGATCGATGGCGGCAACGTGAGAGAGCGAGAGAGAGACGGGCGATTCGACCGACGCGATGGCGTGGAGGGAGGATGCCGACCAGGGAGGGCTTCAACCCGATCGTTGGCGTGCTCGATCGAAGAGGGAGAATGACAGCCGACGGCGAGCTCGACCGGAGAGGGAGCGGCATGCTCGGCGGCGTGGGACAACGAGAGGGAGATCGGGCATTTTGAGGCAAAATTTTGCCCTAAAACAATATTTTTTTTCAACAAAACAATCTTTAGCGATGAAACAATTTCATCGTCAAATACAAAAATTGTCGCAAAAACTATATTTTTTGCAACAAAAATTTTTTCGTCGCAAATAATTACTTTTTAGCGATGAAAAATTTATTTCGTCGCAAATAATTTTATTTTTGACGACGAAAAATTTATTTCGTCGCAAAAAAGTAAAAACTCTAACAACGAAAAAAATTTCCTCGTTAAAAATATACTTCTAGCAACGAAAATTAAAATTTCATTGCAAAAGATTCAATTTTTTTCAACAAATTAACATTTAGCGCTGAAATATTTTCGTCGTCAAATATAAAAAAATTTATCACAAAAACAATATTTTTTTGCAACAAAAGTTATTTCATCGCAAATAATTTAATTTTTAACGATGAAAATTTTGTTTCGTTGCAAATATTTTTTTTAGCGATGAAAAATTTATTTCATCACAAAAAAATAAACTCTAGCAACGAAAAAAAATTTGATCGTTAAAGATTTACTTCTAGCAATGAAAATTATAATTTCATCGCAAAAGATTTAACTTTTTGCAACGAAAATTTTTTTCGCCGCAAATACTTAATTTTTGGCAACAAAATTTTTTTTCATCGTAAAAACATATTTATTTGCGACGAAAAATTTTTTCATCGCTAAACATCAGATTTCTTGTAGTGTATACCGAGGTATAGTGCTCCTACAAGAGCAAGTGACAAATTAGCCCCCATGAATTCCATCAGATAATCTTCTGAACCCATGTGTATTTTTCATCATTTGGCACACATCATCAATGCACTAAAAAGTGCAGCATTTATTGCTGGAAAAAATAATGCATTATTGACATGGGCCAAAAGACAAAAAAAAAAAAAAACCCATGCATTTAATACTATCTAATACAATACACGGAAGTTATATCTGGCATTTAGTCGTATGACCCACATATGACCTACTTTGAGAGTTGTTATGCCAGAAGCATTATAACTCTAGCTTTTTGGTATGTCTTTAGATTATTTAATACCTTTTTCCAATTCATTCTCCTGTATTTGGACAATAATCTTTTTCTTTTCACAAAGAAGTTTGCAAATTAAAATCATATATTATATAGAATCTAACCAGACTCTAGTAGGCATTTGTCTATGTCAAAAAGTGTTTCCTTTTTAGCGTATACACACATGAAATTTTAAGACAATATCTAGAAGTTCATCATGTCATTACTATGTTAACCTAAAGCCTGAGGATCATAACCCATACTCAACATATCACTTTTCAGCTCGGTCCGGTATCAAATTCAACTTTTTAATCAATGACTTGTTTTATTGCCTTTAATTGCATCCATGAAAAGTTGGAACATTCTTGAAATTCTAATGTAATTCATGGCTGCAATGCACAAGTTTATATCATATTGTCCTTTTAATATAGTTCAATTTATATACAACTAGACATGTAAACCTCACATAAGGGTAGTAAAGATGGCTGCGATTGCCTAATCTTTTATTATTATTATTATTATTCACGATGCGCAATAACTACATTCTCTATTTGGAATGTGCATTTTTTTTCCTTATTTCTCTCCCTCAAAGTAGGAACTGAATTAAGTAGGTTATTTTTATTTGAGATAGAGAAATTAAAACAAAAAGGAAATGACATGAAGAAAAATGAAGCCTCCTAAGAAGTCTTTGGCTTCAATATTAGATAAAGTGTTGAATTATGTTTATATAATATAATTACCTCAAAGAATACATATGTACACAAAGAAGAATGAAAAAAAAGAGCATAATGGGCTGCTTTGCCTTAAGACAAACCTAAAGATCTATTAGCTTTTTTGGAGAAAGAAACTTGAGGACTAAACCCCAGAAACTTCCACAGATATTACTGTACCAGAAGGATTAAGTTTTTATTAGGCAAACCACAAAGGTTCAAAAGGACAGAAAATATAAGTGGAAATCCGACATGGCACATCATGTCATTGACAGAATGCGCGTGACAGTGATTTCTATGCCCAAATAAATGGACCAATTCAGCCTGTTGCCTAATCTGCATATGTGGTGAACCTAATAGGTATTGAAAACTTGTTTGTTATTTTCTGTGGAGAAAAGAAAACCAAAGCAATTATAGTTCCTGAATGATTGTATCTTAAATCAAAAATTAAAAAAAAAGGTTTCATTGCATTTCAGGTGGAGTAGATATATGCTTTGATCAGTTGATATATATCTATATCTATATCTATCTATCTACATATGGTATTCTTGCATAGGATCTGGACAAGCACACATACATAAAAATGCATACACACATATATGAATGTACATACCAACCAAAATGTTTGATGCTGAAGTGGATCATCACATTATCTCTTTCATTTTTCTTTACTTTATAAATCTGATGAAAGAGTGTAAAGCCATTAAATAAGTTCATCACTGTATGTTTACATATATCTATCTTGTTATTAGTGGCTTGCATTTCTTATTATAAAGTTTAAAAAGTCATTGATTTACCACCTCACTAAAAAGCGGAACATACAGTTGTATCCATATGCAAACAAACTATCAAAGACAAGACTCTACAACCCTAACACCTAAGAGAGGATGACTTAATACAATGTATAAAAGTATAGGTAAGTCAAAGAAACACTATAACAAAAATAATGGCATCAACACCATTAGTTCTCTGTTAATCAACAGAAAAACTTCTCCTAATTACCTGTAAGAAACATCAAAGTAAACTAAGTAAGATCAAATGGTACAGTTGTATTTACAATTAAAACCATGAAAAATATTATCCATACAAAAAGTGCACGTAAAAACAATCTTTCAATCCGTATAGAGAACCTCTATGTGGGCACTGAATCGGAGTACATAATCAATGACTGATATGATCTCCCCCCTACTGTTGGACCTAATTCAGCCATAGGCTTCCTTACTCAAGCTAGCCCACAACCACAGGCCACGGATTCTCAACCTAGCTGCTTCCTTGACCAGGATCTCATGGCCATGATATCCAACACAAGACTTGCTTGCATACATACATGCATGTATTATTTACATAAATGTACATCTCCGAGTGTTAACTCCATCATAATGCCATGCCATAAGATGCATATAACATGTCTTATATGCCAATCTGAACCAATCTCAACAGGTAAATATCTCTATGACTAAATCCCCAAAACAATTTGCAAATAAAGTGGATTAAATAGAAAAAAAATCTTTCTTTTGTCTGCATGGGTTGCTCAGGACTCAAACCCAGAACTAGTTGGATGGAGTAGGTAACTTTTCTTTGTTGGAATAGAGGAAAAAGATCCCTCCACAAACTGTGCTTGTATTTTTCATTGTATTTTTCATCGCACATGACTATACACGTATACACGCATGTGTGTATGTGTATACAAACACACATACATACGTATACACACATATATACATATAGGTGATCAGAGCTGTTTATTATCATTTGTGTATCTTTTAGCACATGCATACAAAGTTCACTGTCTAAATATCGAACCCTATATATATACCATCTTATTACAATGTTGGTATGTGGTTTAGTATGGTACAAGATAGCATACCAATTATCGGTAATGATACGACATAACATACTAGTATGAGACCCGTACAATACAGTATACCCCATACCGGGTGGTACGGCAAACCATGCATGCATATCACAGGTGGTTTGGAAACTTTTGCAATGGATTAAAAGGAACCATTTGTCTGCTACTACTAGATTATTCAAAAACAATGGCACGTCAAGATTTGTGCTATCACTATATACACTGCTGTTTAGAATTCCAAATGAAACAAGATTATTTGCACATAAGAAGAGTTTCAGTAACTCTAGTAGATTTTCAGATTAAGTTTTTCAATTTAATCGGGAGGAAGGAACAAGAAAACCAACCCTTTTTGACCACGACGAATACTCTTTACCACTTCCTTAACTCCTCCTTTTAGGCATTTCGACTCAGAAGCTGGAAAAATAATAGAAATTAATCATGTCAGATGAGCAAAAGAACAAGTCAAAACAAACTATAGATAAGAAAAAACTCACACACCAATGTAACCGATCAGAGACAAATTGAAACCCGATATCCCTCAAACGACGAAATTCAGTAAGGAACTCCACAACAACAATCAAGACAAAGAAAGAAATTTAATTACAAAAGGCAGCAGTTGAATACCACATGTAGGAGGAAAAAACTGTTAACGTGATCATACAAATTAGGAAAGCCAACACATCCAAATGAGAGGAAAGCAAGAAACGAGAGAGAGAGAGATATTTTTAAATAAAATGGATAGGATTAGAGATGAATTCCAGAAAAATACAAAAATAGTAAAAAACAATTTAAAACATATGATTGAGTAAACAATCGAGGTCATCAGAGTCTGATATCGAAGCGATTTGATAAGAACGGATGGTACCTCTTCGGACAAGCTTGAGTGTCCGCTTGCGGAGCTTCTTCCCGGCGAGGGGCTTGGCAATGGGGGCTAGCGCCATTAACTTCCTTCTCTCCTTTATCGATCTGCTCTCCGTCTCGCTATCGCTCCCCATCCTTCTTCTTTCTTGCCCCCCGCCTCTCGAGCCTCTCTTCCTTGTTTTCTTTCGCTATTTGAGAGGGCTGGGTAGGGCTTTACGAACTAGGGTTTTAGGGCGGAAGGGGAGACCCGCTCGAAAGGTCGTCTTGGTTTTGGGTTCGGTTTGGGTTTTACCAAAAACCGCGAGCCGGTAGTAGTTTCCTGGTCCGTTGGTTCCCTCCGCTCGGGTTCAAAGGATCAGCTTCACTTGTTTCCAGCCCCTTTTGTTAGGATGGCAATTGATCCGTTGTGAATCGCGTTTGGCCTGTATCCATATCCATTCAACAAGTAAAAACCTCGTATTCATGTCCATTTTGTGTCTATCTCAGATTGATTAAATAGATATACAGATTAGATCGAATCAAATAGATAAGAGAGATTGATTAGATCAGATAAATAATATAAATCTAATATATATAATATAAAATAGATCAAATGCGTTGGTGTGTCTCCGTCCGTCATGTGGCACCAACACAGGCCTCCATCCACCACGTTAAAAAAAAAAAAAAAAAAAAAAAAAAAAAAAAAAGCACTCACTCAGGGAAGTGGATCAGAAGGCTCGTGAAAGTGGATCAGAAAAGAAGAGGGACTGCTATGTGTTTCGATATTTTTTTTTTGCTTCAAACCTTCCCATAGGATTGGCTTTGATCTCATAAGATAGACAGAGATGGGCTTGAAATCGGTGCACTTGTACTAGCCGCGAAAGATGTCGATGGATCGAGGGAGGGAGGGGCCAGAGCTCCAAAAAGCTGAGTTTTCGGTATGGTGAGCCACAGGTAGCAACGGGGGTGACGGGCCCATCAGCATGGACATGGAAGTTGACGAGGATGCAAAAGTAGAGAAAGTTGGAGGCAACAGGGGTGGAAGAGGAGGAGTAGAGCTTGCGGCCGTCGAAGGCAGGGCTGGTCCTGATATTTTTTAGACCTGAGGCCAAATAAAAAAAAAAAATTACTATAAATTAATATATTTTAAATATTAATTATTATTGAAAAATTAATCTACGTACATTTTGTAATGCAAAATTTTTTATAATTTCTTTGTAATCAATATTTGACAATAATTCTTCTTCAATAGATAGCATAGCTAAACCATTTAATCTTTCTTGTAACATTGTTGATCGTAAATATGATTTTAATAATTTTAATTTTGAAAAACTTCTTTCAGCAGAGGCAACAGTGACAGGTATGGTCAATAATATTCTATATGCAATTGATGTATTTGGATAACAATTCATTTCATTAATATAATTAAGTATATCTATAGCAGTATTATTTTCTTTTGGCATAATTGCTTTTAGAACTTTTAATTCTGAAAATAAATCAATCCCATCAAGATCATAATGATTACCATTTGTTAAAATATTTTGAAGATTAAGGCAAAATTTTTTCAAACTTTCTTCATCCAATGAAATTAATGTTTTGAAATCAAACAAAAATCCAAAATTATTTTCATATAATTGAAATTGTTCAAACCTATGTTTCAATGAAAAGATAGCTTGATCTACTAAATATAAAAAATAATTAACTCTAAATGATTCTTCTGGTGATTGTTCAATATCTACATTAATATTTTCATCAAATTATTTTTTTCTTTTTACTTGACGTTTTATACGAAATATAGGATCAATTCCCATCTCATTTGCAATTTCCTTAGCTGAAATCATGGCAGAAGTAAAGCCAGTCTCTCTATATCTTTCAAAAAATGAAACTAATCCTTTTAATTGATCAATGGCAACATCTATACGCATATCCTTAGATTGTAAATTTTTACTAACTAAATTAACAGTAAATAGTATATCATACCAAATAATCATTCCTAATAAAAATTTAAAATTTTCAAGCTCATGTGTTGCTAAAGATTCAGTTTCACTCTTTGTTTTTGAATCCTCACAAATTTCAGCTAATTGATATAAAGCTTCTCTTATTTATGGAGTTTGAAATCTTATTACTTTGACGCTCTCAATGCGACTTTCCCAACGTGTTTGTGACAATGGCTTTAATGTTAAATTAGGTACATTATCAAGTAAAATTTTCCATCTCTTTGTAGAACCACTAAATGCATTATATATACGTTGTATTACACCAAAAAAAGTTTTAGCTTTACTACAAGATGAAGCCATATCACAAAGTGTTAAGTTAAGACTATGACAAGCACATGGTGTATAAAATGCTCTAGAATTTATTTCTAATAATCTTTTTTGTACTTCCTGATTTTTTTCTTTCATATTAGATCCATTGTCGTATCCTTGTCCTCTTATATCATCAATGTTTAAATCAAGAGTTTCTATAATAGATTGTAATTCATTAAAAAGGTCTAAACCTGATGTATTATCTATTTTTAAAAATTCTAAAAAGTATTCTTCTATTGTTATTGGTCTTTTTGAAATATTCACACATCGTATGATCAAAGACATTTGTTCTTGATGACTTGCATCTGGAGTACAATCAAGTATAATGGAATAATATTTTGCTTCTTTAATTCTTTTAATTATTAAATTTTTTATATTAGATGCTAATGCAATTACTAACTCATCTTGAATTTTATGACTAAGATAATGATATTGAATTTCATTATTTTGAATACGTCTAAGATGTTCTTGCATAATTGGATCAAAAATAGCAATCATTTCAATTAATCGTAAAAAATTACCATTACTATTTTGATAAATTTTTTCATTCGTTCCACGAAAAGCTAGAGAACTTTGAGCAAAAAATTTAACAGCAGCTACTATTCTTAATAGTACTTTTTTCCAATATTCTTTCTCTTTATTAATTTGCTCTTGAATATGTTTATCGATTGTTTGATTTTTTTTAAATCTATTCTGTAAATCAATCCAAATGGTCATATTATGAATGTGATCATTACTAGTTTCATGAGCTTTAAGTCTTTCATTAAGGTGTTTCCAATCTCTAAAGCCATTACTTGCTAATTGACTTCTACTACTATTATCATTTGATTTAAATAGCTTACAACAAAAACAAAAAAATTTGTCTAACTCTTTTGAATATACTAACCATTTTCGATCATGTTGCTCTCCATTTGGTAAAGTTCGATCATAATGTGTTAAAGAAAAATATCTATTATATTGATCAAGAGGAAACTTTATATTAATATCTTTTTTAGGATTATTTTTAATTAATAAATCTTTAGAATTTGTATCAAGACTATCCCATATCCTAGGATCATAAATGTCAAAAGTATTTGATTCACTTGATTTTTTATTCATTAAATTTTTATCACCACTAATGAGATCATCTGTGCTATTAGTATTATCATTATTAATAATATTATTATCATTATTTAATTCATAAGTAATATTTATATTTTTATTGATAAATTCACTAGCAATATTATTTGAATTCTCAACTATATCATTTTTTTTACTTATAATAAATTTATCAAGACCTCCTTTTAATGATTGAGTTAATTGTTCTTGTTTTCTTTTTTTCTTAAGTTTTTCATGACCCGAAGGATATTTTCTAGGCATCATTTTGATAAATAAAATAATAAATATTAGCTAAAATTAGTAATCAATAAATTTAAAGTTTAGAATAATAGAACCTGATTTAAAGCTTTTTGATAGAACAATAGAACTTACTTGAAGGCTTTGTTGATGGAACAAAATTTGAGCAAAAGCTACTGTAATTGTAATAAAAATTTAAATCTGAAAAATAAAATATGATAATTAATCAATTATTTTAAGAATAAGATATAGTAAAAATAATAAGAAAATGAAGTGAAACCACAAGCTATCTAAAAAAATAAGATGGATATAAAGACCATAATTATATTTATTTAAAAAAGCAAGTCCTAGATGTACAAAATTAAATATATTCCATCATATGCAAGAATACTGACCTATTGATTGAGACTCTCACATAGACGAACCAAATTTCATATACCTAAACCAATTGGATTATAATTAACAAATCCATGTAATTATATTGTGTGAACCATTTTTTTTTTTTATTGTGTGGACTGTCGACCATCTTTTTTTTTCCTTCTTCTTCTTCCATAGTAAAACAGAGGACTCATCCTCTCTTTTTTTTAATAGAACAGTGTGGATCATCTTTTTTCTTTTTTTTTTTTTATTGTGTGAACTGTGGATCATTTTTTCTTTTCTCTTTTTTTTTTCCTTTTTCTTCCATGGTAAAATAGGGGATCCTTTCTTTTTTTTTTTTTTTAACGGAATAGAGGACTCATCCCTCGTTCCTGAGGTAAGGTCGTAAGGGAGATCCTCCTCTCCGGCCAACACCGCCCACAACTAAAGGAGCGGTCTCTGACGATCGGATGACGACAACCACAGGCTCCAGTGATTTTTTTTTTAATTTTAAATTTGTTACATATGTATAGAGAATGGTCAGAGAAAAAGTTCATCTGGAAGACTCAATGAGCTGAGAACAAGAGAAGCTGAGAGTACAACATATTCAAGGATCTAAAAAGAGAAATAAAAAAAATTATATATAAAGCATCAAAAAATCCAATTCAGCCAACGGTGGTCGAATAGTTTTTTTTTTCCTTCTTTTTCCATGGTAAAACAAGGACTCTTTCTCTCTATTTTTTTTTTTTAACGAAACAGAGAACTCATCCCTGTTCCTGAGGCAAGGCCACAACCCACAAGGGAGATCCTCCTCCCCGACCAACACCGCCCACAAATAAAGCCTTCGACGACCGGACGACGACAACTACAAGCTCCGGTGAAAAAAAATGAAAAAACAGGGGAAACTTGTTGAACTAGGATTTCAAAAATTTTTTTGATAATAAATCGGCAAAAAATTAAGTTCAAAATTCATAGCAGATTGAAAGAGGAGGATTGAAGAGATTTACTTGACTTTTTGACGGATTTTGATCTGATTTTTGACGTCCAAAATAAGGAAGAATCACCGATGGACAGCAGAATATGATGAAAAGATCGGAGACGGAGGAGGAGGTGGGGGAGAGGAGCTACAGGTTGTGAGAAGGAGAAGACGTTTGGTTTATCTAAAAAAGTCGTTGGGGTGCTGGGACTCGGGAGAGGAAGAGGCGTTTGGTTTACCCAGACGGAAAAAAAAAAGGGGCCTGGGGCGGTCGCCCGCTTTGACCCGCCCCAGGGCCGGCCGTGGTCGAAGGTGGTGGAGTTTGGTTGGAGGGGGAGAATCGGTGCACTTGCACCGGCTGCGAAAGACGCCGATGGCGTGAGGGAGGGAGTGTGCAGAGCTCTAGGGAGCTGAGTTTCCGATACAGCAAGCCGTAGGTAGCGGCGGGGGCAGCAGGCCCGTCGGTGCGGACACAAGAGCTAACAAGGGTACCCAGATAGAGGAAATGAGAGATGACGGGGGTGGAGGAGGAGAAGTATAGCTTATGGTTGTTGGAGGCAGAGTTGGGGTGAGGAAGAGGTAGAGACTTCGGAGCGGGCATCCTTGTCGGTGGCGTGGCTACGGCAACGATGGCGATGGTGGCGAGAGCGAGCTTGACAGGCAAGCAATGGCGGGAGGGGTAAAGTGGGAAGAAGGGATATTAATTATTTCAGAAAGAGGAGGAAGAGGGGTATTTTGGGAAGGATGGGGAAGGAAGTTGGGCTGGGGGGAGAGGAGGTTAGGGAGAAGAAGGACTGGTGGAGAGCTCTCCTGCTATGGGTGGGAGAGTAGGTGGAGGATAGAAGAGTTGGATGAAGGTTAGGACGAGAAAGAAGATTAAAATGGTCTCCTTATCTTTTTTATCCGAAAAGGATGGATCTGAATAATTCTGTTCTAAAACATATGAACTTATGCTAAAGTCATTCCATTCAGAACTGTCTTTGACATTTTTGATAAATTTTTTATCTGACCCTTCTATTTCATGGGATAAATCATCTCTTGGTTATTCAGTATCGTCTAGAGTAGATGAGTTACCACTATTTATAGTCTCCATGCTAATGGTCCTAACTATATTAGGTTTCTATAAAACAGGATGTCAGTGCCAGTTGAGAGCTGGTACCATGTCCATCCTTTTTCTTTAATTTTAATTTGCAGTGAGATGGAGATCTTGCTGTCTCGATCTTTAGCCTAAGTGATGTGTTTTGAGTACCATCAACAATGATATCTAAATCTTGAACTATATTTGAGTTGAGAGAAAAGTTGGCTGGAGAGAGATTGGAGGGATGACATCAGGGTAGCCACATCAGAACCAGCAGAGTGCTCTGCTTTCGGTTAGAATTTCTAGAACCAGGGGGTTACACCGAACTTTGACTCTGATGATGGTTTGAGATATATGGTAGTGATTGGAACCCATAATCCTCACAGTTTTGATGATGAGACTGAAAATTTTATAAATTTTATGAATAAAATTATAGAATTGTAGATTTAATTAAGTTTATATTCATATATCTACTTCGCATCAGTCCATTCTAAAATTATTTCTGGATATCAAAATGGTTTTAGGTAAGTGAAATTTTTAATTAAAAAAGATAAATTTGAAAACTCTTATTTTTATATAATTCTAGAAAAGATATATTTTTTTATGGTGGATTTGATTTTCTATATATTTTAAAGATTTTTTTTTTGAAAGTTTTTAATAAAGTAGAGCTTTCTCTCTTCTATCTATTCAATAGACATAGGGATTGTTATGGAAATTTCAGACATATCTCGTATAAACAAAATTGTTTTGAGAATATTCTCGCTTAAAGGATTTGGGAAGGTTCGAAGTAAAAAAAAAAATTCGCTCATTGCATGGGTTAATATACTAGTTTATTATAATTTTGAAAGGAGATATATATGAAGGTTATATTAGATCAAATTCAGATCAAGACATACCATTACTCGAATCCAATCCAAATTCACCTCGGATATTTTTTTAAGAACTCGTACTTGCTTTGAATTTCAATCGGATCGAATAAACCTTATCCCATTTAGATCGAGTCGGATATCCAATGGATCTGCAAAAATTACCACCTCTATCCTTTCCTCAAAATAAATAAATAAATATTTTATTATAAATATTTAAAATAGTATTGTGATATTTTAATGTTCAAAATTATATAATATAGAACTATTTTTTTATGGATAGATTTACTACATTTGAAAGACAATTAGTAATTTTATAAAAAATCGGTTAGAAGTTAGATTTTCTATATTCTCATGTGCTTTGAGTTGTGCTTCTTCTAGAAATACTTTTCAAACTCTTGTTCCAAAAGTATTTTGTGATCTAAAACTTATATAAAATTTTAAACTTTTTTAGAAAGTTTTATTTTCAAAAAAGTTGTTAATTAGTTCAATTGTTAAAATAAATGGATAGTATAACAAATTTGATCAAGTCCAACCTTCACCATCATTCATTTATGATCCTAAAGAATATCTTGTTCACCTTCATCTCGAAAAATAAAGAGATTTTTCTTGTTGGGGTGAAATAGCATCAAACACATCTACAACTAACAAGGAGCAAAAGGGATGCAAGCGCTTCTCCTTCCACCTCCTTCCACCTAATGAGATACACTTTTATGATCATAGTGAGAGGTCAATTTTGACAACAACCCTGATGCACTTAAGGTTTGATATAGATAAAGAACTTCCTGTTGATTCGTGCCTTTGTATACAAGGATTGACTATTAGAATTAACATATCGAGCTTACGAAGACCAAGCATATAATGAAACCAACTATACCAAACAAGCTTTCCAGCTGATGAGATATTGGCAATCCTTTACTATGGTTCAACACGTGCAATGCATATGCAAGAAAAGCTTTTTTTTCACACGAAGAAACAAAAAAAAAAAAATCCTTCATTTTCTTTGTTCTATGTAATTGTGAAGCCATCATCGCTTGAGGCTTTAGTGGTCTTTTGCGAGAAGGTAGCTTCTGAACCTTTCTTGTTATATATTACTAAAGGAATTTGGGTTCAAATCACCCATGTGGGTCAACCTGGAACCATGTCCTTTCTTGTTTATAAAAAGAAAAAAAAGGGCCAAAACTGCAGCATGTAACTGCATGGTAGTTACGTGCATACAAGGGTATATAAACCCAAAAAAACTTCCACCGATAGGTGTGGATGAAAAACAACAGGCTTTAGTTCTGGTTTAGCTCTCATCATCTTGGAGCATTTGAGTGTCTGCAAAAATAAAAGTACAATTTGAACTGTGAAAATATTGATATGATACATGTTAACACATGTGATCATATGAAAGACTAAGTGATTCAAGTTTGGAACTTAAAGCAATTTGTATGAATATGGATTAGGATCCATATATTTATTTTGTAATCATTGGTATCAGAGTAAAATATACTTGTTTCCTAGTCTCTACACTGTGTCAAACATGAATTACGTGTTCTAAAATAAAAATGGTTTTGGAATTTGTTTGGTTATAAGATGCACTTTGGACATTTATATCTCTTGGTACACTTTGAATTAAATTGCATAATTCATACCATTAGAAAGTAGAGTTGTAGAACTTTCCAATGGTATAATATATGCATATGTTTTGGATAACAAACTTAGGTGATATAAACCTCCAAAGTTGAGAAAAAATTAAAAATTCTTGGACAAATACCCCATTTTCTGGAGGTTGCAGATGACTGTCCAACCAGTATGTTCAGACAATCATCAAATGAGACAAAACCATTTATACATAAATATGTATAGTCCTCACATGTAATTATATCATGTGTAGCTTTGTGGGTTCTTTTTGGAGTTATGCTTATCTAGTTTTGAAACTTCGGATTTATAAGATATCAAATAAACATAATCAAATCAAATAAAATCATCAATAAATATAATGAAATAAATAGCACCACATCTTGTCTTCACATTCATTGGACCATAAATGTCAGAATGAATTAATTGCAATAGAGCATCAGCTCTTGTACCTTTTTCAAATAATTTTCTTGCTATTTTTCTAATTGGCCAATATTCACAAGCAAACAATTTTACTTTATCTATATCACCAAGTAAGCCTTCTTTGGCTAAATGATTCATTCGGGGTGGACCAATATGGCCAAGCCTAGCATGCCATAGATTCACATCATTCTCATAATCAACAGAGAATATAAATAAGAAAAAACATACATTGTTAGGAATATGTTCAACATCCAATATAATAAAACCATCTAAAAAATAACCAGTACCATAAGGAGTTTGTTCCAACTTCAAATCCACCCCATATTCATGAAACACTAAATTAAAACCAAGCTTAATCAGCATAATAATAGATACTAAATTTTGATGAATAGCTGGAGCACCAAGTACATCATGTAGACATAGGGTTTGGCCACCACGCATATCTAGCTTGCATGTTCCAATCCCTTTAACTTCCACTTTAGAGTTATTTCCCACATATATCCACTTTGCTCCATGTGAGATACGTCGAAATTCCACGAAGGCATCCCTATCCTTCGTTGCATGGTCTATTGCTCTTGAATCTACTGTCTATAAAGGATTAGATTCAGTTAGAAAAACAGAGCTAGCAATATTAACAGCACTCTTAAGTGCAAAAAGGTCATTTACCTTTTTTGATGATTCAGTGCAATCACTAGCAAAATGGCCTTTATTGCTACACTTGAAGCACTTGATCTTAGCTATGTTCTTCTTTTTCTTCTTGAAAGGAGCCTTCCCCTTCCCATGTTGATTAAACTTTTGTTTCTTTGGGGCTTATCCTTTCCCTTTCTTATGCTGGAACCCACCAGGCTTGCGCTTGCGCCCCTCTCCATTTTGTGAACTAGAGCCTGCCAAGTACACATTTGTACCAGTCTTGTTCACCTCAAGGCATTCATCCTCAAGTTCAAGATGACACATAGCGTCTTCCATAGTCTTGATGTTCACATTGTGGGTTTGATGCATCTTCATATGCTCTTAGCTTTGTGGTAGGGAATGGATCACCGCTTGGACCAATTGCTCATCAGTGAACTCATGACCGGCATCTTTCAACTCATTCACCATATTCGACATCTACCTCAGATGCTTACGTATGGTGTGATCAGGACGTTTCTTGTATGTATCAAATTTAATAGTAAGTGCCCTAAGCCTAGCAATAGAAGTTGTTCTAAACTTTTTTCTTTAATGCATACCACATATCTTTCACATTATCATACTTTCGGAACTCTCTCATGACATCGTCATCCATACTGCTCAACAACATTATGCGAGCTAGAGAGTTCTTTTTTTTGCCAAGCCTCGTAAGCTTTACAATCTCTTTTATGTTGAGTTGTGTTTCCATTTTTAGGTTCTATTGTGAATACATTCAGAACTTCTATGGCCTCTTGCTTTTTCAAGATATATTGGATTTTCATGCTCCAAATTTTGTAATTGCCGCCATTCAATTTTTCACCCTCATTAAGCTTAGCGACAATGTTCTTAACAGCAGATGTCATACTAATATAAAATATGAACTAAAAATGAGACATTGCATGCATTAAAATAAATCCTAAATTAATATACATACATCTCCTAAACAATAATTAATTATGGTAAAACATATTTCACATTAGATTTAGAACCGAAAGTTCACTAAGTTTTCAATTATCATCTAATATTCTAATGTGCAATAAGATTAACATAATTAATTATGTTAGGACCAAAAATCTTAAATTCCAAAATTTAAGATTTGACTAAAAATACATTCAATATCCAAATATTGAAATATTTCAATGAACATACATATATGTAATTGAAACACATGTGAATTGAATTGAAATATTCCCATAAGCATATATATGCATCTTACAAAAATTCAAAAAAAAAAAAGAAGAAAAAACTAGATAAACCTATATATCCTTAAAATGGCATAGAGTTAAGAAGTTCCAAATGAAGTGCCGTAGGCAGCTTATAATTAACTTTTGGTAACGTCAGTTTCATCAAGGTTTGTCATTTACTATCATGAATAGATAGTCCAATGGAATGACACATAGTCTTTTTAGCCACCCAATTAGCATATTCCGTGACAAATCCTTTAACCAAACGCCTGTAACACCCATTGGAATTCTCATTTTCTTTATGCCAAACTATATCAAGAATTTCCTTTTGGTTAGATGTTAGTAAAGCTGACTGTATAGCCTTATACATTGCCTTTTCGATTAACAAACCTCCTTCCCATATGATGTCCTGAATCAACCCATTAACCCTAATAATATGCTTCACTAAGCATTCCAATTCATCACCCTTAATATTTGGATCCAAAGGCAAATTACCCAAATTGTTAATCATTTCATTGACTCTACATTTCTGTTGTAGAGTAAAAATTCTCTTCGGCGTTCGCATGGTAAGCGGCATGATTTTCTGTAACGAATACAGAACATATAAATCAGATCCACTTAAAAAATAGATTTGAATCATGGTAACCAAAAAAAATTAAATAAGCTAATAAATAACATTTTGGACAACAATTTTTTTTTTTTTTAAATACGGATTATCCAAAAATAATTTTTAAGTTGTCCAAAAACTTAATTTTTATGTTACCAATAAATATAAGAAATATTTTTTTTGTGAATCTTAATAGAATTTCTCCAGCGAAGAAATCCACTCCAAGGCCGCCGCACATGCCACCACGCGACGTCTTGCCGCCGTTTATACCGGATCCGAAATTTGTCCGGTGGGATTTCTGGGTATTCTCAATCTAATGTGTCCAAATATTTATCATGGGGACTAATTAATATATGGAATTAATTCATGTGATTATCGTTAAAGGTAGACTTAGCTATTGAACAGTAATTACAGATAATTACATGTCTAATATCCATTAATTAAATGAAGCTTCATTAAGTTTACGAACTTAGTTGAGAATCAGTTGACAGAAAAGTCAAAGCTTTGATGATCGAACGAGGTCAAGAATATTTGTCTGATAAGTTCAAACAATTATGTGATAAAAAGGAAATACAATGATAGTTGATAATTCCATACACACTGCAACAAAATGGTGTTGAGGAATGTAGAAATAGAACCTTGCTAGAGATGGTTAGGTCAACGATGGTGCAAGCAAACTTGCCAATTATCTATTGGGGTGATGCATTGCTTACTGCTGTATTTATCCTTAATCGAGTTCCTCCAAAGTCAGTTACATCTACTCCATATGAGTTATGGATAAATAAAAAACCTAACTTAAGTGTTCTAAAATCTTGGGATTGTGCTGCTTTTGTTTATAATCCCTCTCACAAATATGAAAAATTAGATCTAAGAGGAAGAAAATGTATCTTTATAAGATACTCTGAATAGTCAAAAGGACATGTATTCATTGGTGAACAACATAATGGTACTGTAACTGAATTCAAATCACGAGATGTCACATTCTTAGGGAATGATTTTTTTTGACAGAGTGAGATTGGTCAAGACTTGTCTTTATATGAAATTGAGGACCAGACCGCTTCCGCTATTTAACCTCAAATAGATTCCTTTTCTAGCGGAAGTATTTCCAATAACAATGAATTAGTTCTCATTGCCACCAAAATACCACCTGTCGTGAATCCATATGAAATTGCTGGTTCCAGTGGGAGCAACATAAACGTTGATGAATCAATTTATCAATCTCAACCTCGAACTAGTCATCCATGCATTTTCCGTCATCATTTTGAGATCGAAAGAGAAGCATTTATAGTTACTCCACAGGATGAAGAGGAGCCGAGAAATGTGAATGAGGCTCTTACGTGCCCTACCAAGGATAACTGGATTAAGGCAATGGAAGAGATGGAGTCTATGCAATCAAACTAAGTGTGGAAATTGATTAATTTACTAATGGGATAGAAAGCTATTGGGAACAAATGGATTCTCAAAATAAAATGTAAGGCTGATGAAAGTATTGAAAGATACAAAGCTCGCCTAATAGCCAAAGGATATACACAATAGGAAGGAATTAATTATGAAAATTTTTTTTCATCTGTTGTGAGATTTATCTCGATCAGGCTAATTTTATCTATTGTGGCTAATTTAGATCTAGAGTTACATCAGATGGATGTCGAGACTACATTTCTCAATAAAAAACTGGAAGAAGAGATCTATATAGAACAACCTATAGGTTTTGTTAAAAAAGATCAAGAGCATAAGGTATATAGATTTATAAGATCTATCTATGGCCTCAAGCAGTCATGTAGACAATTGTATATTTGATTTTATAATGCAATTATATCATATAATTTCACTATGATTGATGAAGACCATTGTGTCCATACAAAGAGGTCGAAAGATAAGTTTGTGATTTTATCACTATATGTAGATGGCATACTCATAGCTGGCAGTAACAAAGAATATGTTAAAGAAATAAAAGAGTGATTATCATCTAAGTTTGAGATAAAAGACATGGGTGAAGTAGTATATATTGTTGGAGTTAAGATTTTAAGAGATCGTTCAAAGAAATTATTATCTCTTTCACAAGAGCCACATATTAAGAAAATTCTTAAATGATTTAATATGCAAGATTGCAAGCCTATAGACACTCCTACTTCTAAAAGCGAAGCTTTGAGCCGAAGAATGTGTCCCAAGACTTCATAAGAAAGGGAGCAAATGAGAAGAGTCCCTTATGCTAACACAGTCGGTAGTCTAATGTATGCTATCATGTGTACTAGACCTAATATCTGCTATGCTACTGGGCTTGTTAGTAAATATCAATCCGATCCAGGATATCAATATTAGAAAACAGTGAAGAAGATACTAAGTTATTTGAAAGGCACAGTTGACTATTCATTGTGTTATCAAGGGAAAGATCTGCAACTTAAGAACTATACTGATGCTGATTGGGGAGGTGATTTAGATGAAAGAAAATCTACCTTAAGATATATTTTCTTACTAAATAACGGTGTCGTATCGTGGAGTGGTAAGAAATAATCCTATATAGCTTTATCTGATAGAAAATAAGATAGGCAGCATGTGTAGATTTTAAAATTTTGAAAACACGCAGTGAAAAATAAATTGGATTAAACCCTTTAACCCCAATGCAAGATACTAGATCTAAACCTACCCAAGTCCAGAAGAAAGTACATATAATTAATCTAAAATTTAAGAAAAATATGAGATCATATCTCACCTTTGCGTGAGTAAAAATTCATCGCCTCAGATGATCTCGGATACGTAGAAGATGGAGCCGCATACATGTCTGGCCTCTACGGATATCCATCGGGATCAATCTCGAACTTTTCTTCTCATAGAAGATTCTTCTTCTTAAAAAGAACCTCAGTCTTGAGGACTCTGATCAACTCTTTTGATCTTAACTGAGAGATTAACTTCTTGATCTATAGCCTTCTTCTTCTCCTCGATCCTTGATCCCTAAGTCACTAGAACTCCTTCTAGGCGTGTCGAAGAGAGAACACCCAACCTTTGGGCATAGAAAGGAAGAATATGAGAGAGAGGAAGCATGGAGATGGAGAGAGAAAAGGTTTTCTTGATGAAAAATCAATACAAAGAAACCTCAGAGACCTCCCTTTAAATAGACATAAGCCCTCACACATATTAGGAACCCTGTCATCTTAAAAAAGTAGATCATTATCTTATAAGAATCCTCTACCTTTTAAATATGATTTATATCAAATAAAATCAGATATAAAAGGTAATTAATCAGCCATTTTAAGTATGTACAATAGCCATCCATAGAATACATGTCAGGTGATTAGGACCCCATAAAGGGATCTCCAGCCATAAGAGATGGGGCATGAACCCCACCCTCTCTCCTTCACGCCATGACACATAAGAGGGGGTGGGCCCCTCTAGGATATGATGCTCAATAATTTTAAAAAAAAAAATTACGCTACCTATTCTTCCATCTATTTCACATGCATTCTTAGAGATAATTAGGAGATATGGAAGAGATAATTTTAGAATAATTATGCTAACTAATTGACTTAATTAAATTCTCTTGGACTTATAATTAAGAGCCTAATTAAATCCAAATGAATTTAGATTAGGTTCAAGGCTATGGATTTGATCAAATCAAAGTTTCGAGAAGAATTAGATTTAACCATGTGCTAGCATGATTCTCATAAACCTAATAGAGTTTCAAATAAACCTTAACCCAATTGAAACTTCATAAGTCTAATTGGTAAATTCGAGATTAAATCCCTTAATGTGTGACCCAATAGGTTTCATTCTATCTAATAGTAAGATATATTGTGATCTCTATCACAATATCATCGAAACTCATTTCGTTGGATTGAAATATTTTTAATTCTATCCTTCGAGGGCCATCGATCATCAAGATGATGCTCGATGAGTCTCACAACCCATCAATGACACCTAGCAGTATATAGTGACGATCCAATAGAATAAAAATATGAACCCCTAGGTGGAGTTATCGTATGATTTAGTTCTTCTATCGTGAGTTCCGACTTGACGGAGATTATGGAGAACTCGTCAAACCCCATCATCAGTCGTATGTAAGATTGGCTCGATTCGAGTTTATTTGTGAATCTCATAGAAATTCTTTTCCAGTATTCATACTTGCTTTGGCCAAAGACTTTCTAAACTCAATCTCACAAATCACATAGGACTTCTCCTTTTCTATCAAGATTGATAAATTTCATCTAGGCGCATCCTACTCCAAACAGCAAACCTGAACCTACTGAAGCCAACATACACAGCAAGGATCCGAATGGCTAGGGACCAAGAGAACGTGCAGTCAAATTCAGTAGCCTTGCTACGAATAGCCAATATCACCGTAGGTTAAAAGATCACTCATACCACTGCAACATCAAGAAGATCACTGACGAGTGAGTAGACATCTATGTAGTTCTCATGTTAGTCACATTCAGTACAAGTTGTTCTCTAACAACCACCTGCACCTTCACCCCAGTGTCTCTACACTGCAGATCCAAGACTCGTTTGTCCACAAGGGAGGTGAACCGTGCATCAATCTCAAATGGATTGATCAATATCCTTTGTGATGATTCCTTGATCGGGAGCATTTAAAAATTAACCACTAATTAATGTATGTCTCAAATTCTTAACTCTTTAAGAATATATAAAAATCATCTTTGTTAATTTCTAGGACAAATCATAGACACATAAGCATGACTGGAAAGAAAAAAAATTTATTTATAATAAAAATATTACAAGTATAAATTTAAGTCTTTAAAATACATAATGTGTTAGCCAATAATTAACTTTTAGGGCACAAATCCAACAAACTCCCACTTGACCTAAAGTCAATTGGCCATATACCTTAGACCCATCTTCTCAAGATGAGCTTCTGTCTTCTGTTGGCTGAGAGGCTTGGTTAGCAGATCCGCTACATTTAGCGCGGAGTCAACTCTCTGCACCTCGACGAACTTCTTCTCGAGGTATTCGCGTATAATGTGAAATCACCGTTCTATGTGTTTGGACTTCTGATGAGACTTGAGCTCCTTAGCAAGGGCTATGGCGCCGTTGTTATCACAGTGCAGTGTAATGGTATCTGATGGCATCACACCCACTCTGCAATGAACTTCTTGAACCAAAAGACTTTCTGAGCAGCTTCAGAGGTGGCAGAGTACTCGACTTCCATGGTCGAATCTACAATGATTGACTACTTGAAACTCTTCTAGCTAACCGCACCACCATTACACAAGAAGATACACCCCAATGTAGACTTTCTATCATCGACATCAGTCATAAAGTCTGAATCGGTGTATCCCTCAACTTTCAACTCCGATCCTCCATCAAAAATCAACATTAAATCCTTAGTCCTTCTCAAGTACTTAAGGATGTTTTTAACAGCAATCCAGTATTTTTCATCTGGATTTGCTTGATATCTGCTCGTGACACTCATGACAAGTGCTATATCAGGACGTGTACATAACATGGCATACATGAGACTCTCTTTTACTGAAGCATAAGGGATCTTGCTTATGCACTGGATCTCCTCAAGTGTGTCTGGACACATCTTCTTGGAGCGATGAATGCCATGTCTAAGGAGCAAAAGATCCCTCTTAGAGTTTTTCATGCTGAATCTTTTCAGCACCTCCTCTATGTACATATGCTGTGAGAGTCCTATCATTCTCTTAGATCTATCTCTATCGATTTTTATACCAAGAATGTAGGAAGCTTCTCCTAGATCTTTCATGGCGAACTTTTTTGACAACCATACTTTGATCGATATCAGTATGGGAATATCATTCCTAATCGGGAGGATGTCATCCACGTACAATATGAGGAATATGACAGCGCTCCCATTGATCTTTTTATACACACATAGCTCTTCTTCATTTTTTATGAAATCAAACATTTTGATCACATCATTGAAACGAGTGTTCCATCTCGGAGCGAGTGTTCTAGCTCCGAGATGCTTGCTTGAGTCCATATATGAACTTTTGCAGCTTGCAGACCTTGTGATCACTCTCACTGGATATGAAATTTAGAGGCTGCTCCATATAGATATTTTTCTCAAGATATCTATTTAGGAAAGCTGTTTTCACATCCATCTATCAAATTTCATAATCACAAAATACTGCTATAGCAAGTAGAGTACGGATGAATTTCAGCATGGCTACGGAAGAAAATATTTCATGATAGTCGATACCTTTACGTTAACTATAACCTTTCACAACTAGTCTTGCCTTATAGGTCTCTACCTTACCATCCGACCCAATCTTCCTTTTATAAATCCATTTACACCTAATAGGTACAATACCTTCAAGTGGATCTATTAAGGACCAAATCTGGTTGGAATGCATGGAGTCAATTTTTGACTTCATTGCTTCCATCTATTTCTCGAAGTCTACATCTAATATTACCTCATCGTAGGTTTTGGGATCATTCCTAATGTCCCTATCTCCCACAAGGAATGCTTCCTCTAAATTCTCTGTAAGAATACCTAAGTATCTTTTAGTAGGATGGGAGATCCTACTTGATCTACGAGGTAGAGAAGGTATCACATCTACTGGCTCGTTACTGGATGCAGATTCTCAGACTCGATGCTCTTTAGAGACTTTCTCTTCGAGCTCAATCTTTCTCCCACTGCCTTCATCTTAGATAAACTCTTTTTTCAGGAATACGGTATGACGGCTCACAATCACATTGTGATCCTCAGGAATATAGAAGTAGTATCCTATGATTTTCTTAGGATACCCTATAAAACTAGCCTTAAAAGACCTAGCCTCTAACTTGTCCACCTGCTGTTTCTTGACATGGGCCAGACATCCCCAAATCTTGAGGTACCCAAGAATTGATTTCTTACCATGCCATAACTCATATGGTGTGATAGGAACGAATTTAAAAAAAATCAAATTCAAGAGATGAATCACAGACAGCAAAGCATATCCCCAAAGAAAGTCAAAAAGATCTGTGAAGCTCATCATGGATCGAACCATATCCAATAGGATTCGATTTCTCCTCTCGGATACTCCATTGAGTTGAGGTGTCCATTGTGAGACTATGCCATTTTTTTTGAGATAGGCTCGAAATTCTCCACTAAGGTATTCCCCTCCTCGATCCGATCGTAGGACCTTTATGGGCTTTTCAGTCTGTTTTTCTACTTCATATCTGAATTCTATGAACTTTTCAAAGGCTTCAGACTTTCGGTGCATCAGATACACAAAACCATACTGTGAATAATCATCAGCAAAGGTTATGAAGTAGATATAGCCACCCTTGATTTCTATATCAAATGGACCACACACGTTAGTGTGTACCAGGGCTAATATCTCAGTGGCCCTTTCTCCTTGTCCCACAAAAGGCAACTTGATCATTTTTTCTTGAAGATATGATTCACAGACTAGATAAGACTCAAAAGTCAATGGTCCAAGAAGATCATCTTTCTCTAGTTTGTTGAGTCTGTCCTTTCCAATATGTCCTAGCCTAAGGTGCCACAGATATTTTTGGCTAATCCTATCTCTAGATCTCTTAGACCCTATAGCATTCATAATTTGCTCGTTAATGTTTATACTTGCATCAGTATGCAAATGGTAAAGACCGTCAATCAAGAAAGCACGTGCCACAAGTTTATTTTCAAAATAAATAGAACATATGTCTTTATTGAAATGAAAATTATAATTATCCTGTGCCAGCATAGAGATAGAAATCAAATTTCTACTGGCTACAGGTACAAAGTAACAGTCTTTCAAAAATAAACTAAATCCTAACGGTAGTCGCAGAGAGTAGGTTCTAACAGTCACAACAGCAATCCTTACTCCATTGCCAACTCAGAGAGTGATCTCGCCTTCTCTCAGCTCCCTAATTTCTTCAAGATCCTACATTGATGTGCACAAATGAGCAGTTGAACCAAAATCAAGAACCCAACTAGAAGAAGAAGAAATCGTTAGGTTAGTTTTTATAATAAGCAACTCAGATGTACCTTCAGAAGGCCCATCCTTCTTTCTGTTCTTGACAGTTGCCAGGCAGGCAAGACAGTTTCTTCTCCAGTGGCCTTCGACATTGCAATGAAAATATTTTTTTTTATCGTCGGCCTTCTTCGAAACCTGTTTCTTAGACTTGACCTCGTTCTTTTGTTTCTTTGCGAGCTTTTTCTTCTTTTTGAAAGGAGATTTTTTTTGGAGAAAGTCCGCTCCACAGCCAGAACTGTGCCCCTTGAACTTTTCAAAGTAACCTCTGCAGTCACCAGCATATTCAATAACTCTGGCAAAGTAGCATCAATCTTATTCATATGATAGTTCATAATGAACTATCTATATGAGTCAGAAAGAGACTGAAGGATCAGATCCACCTACAGTTCTTTGTCCATGTTCATACCGAGCTTCTGAAGCTCTTCTATGTCCTTGATCATTGTCAAACAATGATCACTGACAATCTGCCCATCACGCATCTTTGCTCTGAAAAATCTCCGGGAGACTTCAAAATAAGCTATGCGACTCTGTTCACCATACAACTCTTGCAGGTGAACTAGCATTTCTTTGACAGTCCTCATGTCTTTGTGCTGTTGTTGAAGATCATTGGACATGGATGCTAAGATGTAGCACTTTACTTTGTTATCTTCATCCATCCACTTCTCAAGTGTAGCTCGTTGATCAGTAGATGGGTGAGCAGATAACTCAGGTGCTTCTTGATCGAGGACATGAGTGAGCTTTTCGAAAGTGAGAACGATTCTCAAATTTCGAAGCTAGTCTTTGTAATTGGTGCCGGTCAACCTATTTGTATCGAGGATTCGGGCTAAAGAGTTTGAACTCAACATGATTATCTGTAGAGAGAATAGTTTCTAATTAAAATTTATATTTATAATATTATTTATTTTAGAGACTTTAAAAATAAATAAAAATTTTTTACTATTTTTTCGAATCTTCCACACTCCTCAGGTGGAGAAACGAAAATCTATATGCGATCGGTTTCAAGTGGGTATTGCGGTCTCATTAATCTATACACACCTCACCTAATAGTTATTGGTGAGTACTGATCGATGAGTGGATAATACTTTATCCATTGCTTCACTAAGCAAGATGCAGCAGGCTAGGTCTCTAAGTCCTGTGGCCTCACCTAACAGTTATTGGCATATTTCTTAGTAAAGTCAAACTCATCGTTCACCAGCAGGTGCAAAGCCGTCATTGAGATCCTTACCTAACAGTTATTGGGCCCAACCCCATCTCTACCCCGAGACATCACATATCAATAGAATGGTTGTATCTTCCCGATGCAACCGAACCACTGTAACCAGTCGAGAATGATCAACGCCAGGAAGGCACCCGCATCTCTACAATGATGGAAGACCTCTAAACTTAATATTTAATGAGAATATTTGGGTTTAGATCTATTCTAAATCAGTAGATCTGACATCCGATTGATTAAATTAGATGAGCACATCAATATGTCTAACTAG
The DNA here is from genome assembly GCF_000442705.2 of Elaeis guineensis. Classification (NCBI taxonomy): domain Eukaryota; kingdom Viridiplantae; phylum Streptophyta; class Magnoliopsida; order Arecales; family Arecaceae; genus Elaeis; species Elaeis guineensis. The sequence continues at coordinate 96,131,844 of NC_025993.2, read as the reverse complement.
CCTAACTGGCATGGGTGAACTCGAGTCAACAAGTAACCTAATACGAAACTAAATCTTCCAATATGGCCTGGTAAGTTAAGATGCATGAGGGTCCCCCCATTGCTTTCCTTAGATACCAATAAAAATTGGTCAGATCAGATAACGGAACTAATTAAATAATCACTATCTAAATACTTATCTTAGATACCAAATTGGTCGATTAGAATCGATTAGATTAACCTATTGAAATGGGCCTGAGCCACTGAGCCAAATTTTGATCTTGAGTCAATTAACTCACATCAAAATATGAATCGATGGAACCAACTACAGCTAAAGTCGACTTTGAACCCCTTTGATCTAATCCCAATCATCTATCGATTAGGTTCAATCAACTGCTCAAAATCAAAAAATAGATTTTAGCTTGATCTAATCAATTAAACCCTAATTGTAGTTTGATCACTTAGACCTAATTTGTTCAACCCATATCCACATGCAACAACTTAATTTTAGATCTAAAAATGATTTTAGATTATATTTCATTGCATGCTATTAATGGCTTATGATCTTAAAACTGTTTCAGATCTAAACCTAGTTTTATATATCGAATATATGTAGTTTCAGATCTAAATTAAATATATATTACAAATACATTAATTTCAGATCTAAAACTAAATTTACGCATATCAAATATGTATAAAATTAGATCTAAAATAATGATTAAAATATTTTAAAAGTATCTTTTCAAAAATTGATTCACATCAAACTAGAATAACCATTACAATATAGGAGGTAAACCCTATATCAGGACAACCTTATACCAATTTGATGTGAACTTTTAATCATTCTAATTTCAGATTTAAATCAAAAATAAACATATCATATATATTAATTTTTATATCTAAAAGATTTGATTTAATTATTTTGAAAATAATTTTTCAAAATCAATCAATCTCGTGCTAGAACAATCTTTGCAGTATAGGGGGTAAACCCTATACCAGGACAACCTTATATCAGTACAAAATTGATTTTAAATCATTAAAACTTTCAGATCTAACTTAAAAATTAGATCATATATATTTTTAAAAAATCTGGCTCTGATACCACTGATAGAAAATAGGGTAGGCAGCATATGTAGATTTTAAAATTTTGAAAACACGCAGCGAAAAATAAATCGGGTTAAACTCTTTAATCCGACATGCAAGATACCAGATCTAAATCTATCTAAGCCCAGAAGAAAGCACATATAATTAATTTAAAATTTAAAAAAATTTTGAGATCATATCTCATTACCTTTGCATGGGTGAAAATTCATCGCTTCAGATGATCTCGGATTCATAGAAGATGGAGCCGCACATGTGTCCGGTCTCTACGGATATTTACAGAGATCAATCTCAAATTTTTCTTCTCGTAGAAGATTTTTTTCTCAAAAAGAACCTTAGCCTTGAGGACTCTGATCAACTCTTTTGATCTTAACTGAGAGATCAACTCCTTGATCTGCAGCTTTCTTCTTCTCTTCGATCCTTGATCTCTAAGTCACCAGAACTCCTTCTAGGCATGTGGAAGAGAGAACACTCAACTTTTGGGAATGGAAAGAAAGAATATGAGAGAGAGGAGGCATGGAGATGGAGAGAGGAAAGATTTTCTTGATAAAAAATCAATACAAAGAAATCCTAGAGACCTCCCTTTAAATAGACATAAGCCCTGACATATATTAGGAACCCTGTCATCTTAAAAAGGTAGATCCTTATCTCATAAAAATTTTCTACCTTTTAAATATGATTTATGTCAAATAAAATCAAATATAAAAGATAAGTAATCAGCTCTTTTAAGCATGTACAATAGCCATCCATGGAATATATGTCAGGTGGTTGGGACGCCAACTCTTGGCGCCCCACAAAGGGATCTCCAGCCATAAGAGATGGGGCATGGACCCCACCCTCTCTCCTTCATGCCATGACACATAAAAGAGGATGGGCCCCTCTAAGATATGACGCTCAATAATTTTCAAAAAAAAAATTACACCACCTATTCTTCTATCTATTCCACATACATACTTAGAGATAATTAGGAGATATGGAAGAGATAATGTTAGGATAATTATGCCAACTAATTGACTTAATTAAATTCTCTTGGACTTATACTTAAGAGTCCAATTAAATCTAAATAAATTTAGGTTAGGTACAAGGTTATGAACTTGATCAAATCAAAGTTTTGAGAAGAAATAAGTTTAACCATGTGCTAGCATGATTCTTATAAACCTAATAGAGTTTCAAATAAATCTTAACCCAATTGGAACTTCATAAGCCCAATTGATAAATTCGAGATTAAATTTCTTAATGTGTGACCCCATAGGTTTCATTCTATTTGATAGTGAGATATATTGTGATCTCTATCACAATATCATTGAATTTCTTTTCGATGGATTGGAACATTTTCAATTCTACCCTTCGAGGGCCATCGATCATCAAGATGATGCCTGATGAGTCTCACAATCCACTAGTGACACCTAGCAGTATGTAGTGGCAATCCAGTAGAATGAAAATACAAACTCCTAGGTGCAGTTATCGTATGATCCCAATTAATAAATTCGAGATTAAATTCTTTAATGTGTGACCCCATAGGTTTCATTCTATCTGGTAGTGAGATATATTGTGATCTCTATCACAATATCATTGAATTTTTTTTCAATGGATTGGAATATTTTCAATTCTACCCTTCGAGGGCTATCGATCATCAAGATGACGCCCGATGAGTCTCACAATCCACTAGTGACACCTAGCAGTATGTAGTGGCGATCCAGTAGAATGAAAATACGAACTCCTAGGTGCAATTATCGTATGATTTAGTTCTTCTATCGTGAGTTCTGACTTAACGAAGATCATGGAGAACTCGTCAAACCCCATTATCAGTCGTATGTAAGATTGGCTCGACTCGAGTTCATTTGTAAATCCCATGAAAATTCTTTTTCAATATTCATATTTGCTTTGGCCAAAGACTTTCTGAACTCAATCTCGCAAATCACATAGGACTTCTCCTTTTCTACCAAGGTCGATAAATTTTATCTAGGTGCATCCTACTCCAAACAGCGAACCTGAACTTACTGAAGCCAACATACACAGCAAGGACCCGAATGGCTAGGGACCAAGGGAACATGCAGTCAAACTCAGTAGCCTCGCTGCGAATAGTCAATATCACCGCAGGTCAAAGGATCACTCATACCATTGCAGCATCGAGAAGATCATTGACGAGTGAGTAGACATCTATATGGTTCTCGTATTAGTCACGCTCAGTGCAAGTTGTTCTCTAACAACCACCTGCACCTTCACCCCAATATCTCTACACTGCAGATCTAAGACTCATCTGCCCATAAGGAAGGTGAACCATGCACCGATCTCAAATAGATTGATCACTGTCCTCCGTGATGATCCCTTGATCAGGAGCATTTAGAAATTAACCACTAATTAATGTATGTTTCAAATTCTTAACTCTTTAAGAATATACAAAAATTATCTTTGTTAATTTCTAGGACAAATCATGGACACATAAGCATGATTGAAAAGAAAAAATCTTTTATTTATAATAAAAATATTACAAGTACAAATTTAGGCCTTAGAAATACATACTGTATCAGCCAACAATTGGCTTCTAGGGCACAAATCCAACATTATCCTCAATGGAAGCTGAATTCATGATATTTTCAACGACTGTGCAAGAAGCTATGTGGTTGAAACAATTCCTAGTACATTTGGATGTATTTGATAGTGCTATTGAACTAGTAATGGTTAATTATGATTGTCAAGCTGCAATAGCCCACACTAAGGATCCCAAGTACCATGGAAAGACGAATCATATTGATATTAAATATAATTTTTTAAGAGACATGGTTGCAAAGAAAGAGGTGAACATGAAGTATACATCTATGCATGATATGATTGCGGATCCTTTTATGAAACCTATTGCAAAGTATGTTTACAATAGATATGTTAAGTCATTGGGTTTGCGTAGATGCTGATGTACTTATATTTTGTATTCTTTTTCCCAAACATATTCGTGTAAATTACATTATTGATGTTAATGTTATTTATGCCTAAGTTATGTTTTGTTCATATACATATTTGTATATATGTTTGGAGCATATATTAGAAATTCAAAAAGTATGTCGGTAAAAAATTGGCCTTTTCACATAGGCAATCGCCTTCATTATCTAAGTGATTAATGAGGATAAGATAGTTATACACTTATTATCTAGAGTAATAATAAAAAGAGCTCAAAGTGTATAATGTTAATGTCATCTATTAGAATATATTGTGATTAAATAAGATAATCTGTCTCAACGTCGAATGTAAGTTCTGATGCACATAAAATGGTGTGGATATGTGAACTCAAAGTTAGACATTGAAAATGCCTGAACTATCATCCACACAGTATTAAATTTATAAAGACATACACTCCATGGGAAATGAGATGATGATACTGTGGTACGTGATTCATACTACATATGCGATTGGTGTCCAACTAGGACAATATAAGTTTAATCTCTACTTGGTATTGTGTGAAGCCCTGAAAGTTATAAGTAATCTTCGTCTTGTACCCTCACGACTCCGATCAATTACTCAAGACTTAATTTGGAGCTTGCTATCTTAGATTATTACCAAAGGATTATAAATGATTTGATCTGACGGAACATTCCTGGAAAAGCAAATTAAATTAAGGTTAAAAGAATCATGAGACGAGAAAGATCATTATTTTAGTATTATCACATTAGTTATATTCATTGATCGATCAATTATGTTTATTTTTATGATAATGACATAATTATGAACTCAAAATATAAAAAATGAGATTGTAAGAGCTATGAATGTGATAAATGATCTAGGATACTGTATACTGTATTTACTTTAAGCTCTATTAGTCAAGATGTTATATCATCCTAACAGATATATATCAACCGAATTCTCGAAGAATGCATTGGTCATACGGTCTATTTGTTCAGTATGAAAATTACAGAAATTGAAATGAGAGTTGACCCATCATGTATGAGTGAGAGATAAACGAATTTGGGTTCGAATCACCCATATGGGTCAACTCGGATCCATGCCTTTTTTTGTTTATAAAAGGAAAAAAAAGGACCAAAACTGCAGCATGTAACTGCATGCGTGCATGTAAGGGTATGTAAACCCAATTCCACTGGTGGGTGTGGATGAAAAATAACAGGCTTTGATTCTAGTTTAATTCTCATCATCTTAGAGCATTTGAGTGTCTATAAAAATAAAAGTACAATTTAGATTATAAAAATATTAATATAATTTATGTTAATATATGTGATTATATTAAAGATTAAGTGATTCAAGTTTGAAATTGAGAGCAATTTATATGAATATGGATTAGGATCCATATATTTATTTTTTTATCAATTGCCACTCTTATCTATTAGCATTAGGCATGTACTACACACGAGAAAAAAGGGATGGATTGCTGTGACTAGAAAATGAGAGAAAAGATCCAAAAATAATACATTGGACTATTAAGAAACCAAAAATTTAATCATCTCTTTTTTTTAATCCCTTTTTCTTTTGACACATATTCCTGATTAATTTAGTTTAACTTGGCAGTTGCCATAACAATTGTGTTCCATTAGAAATTACATGGCTCAAATTCTTGAAAATTGAAAATATACTTGTTGGAAAAAATTTCATACAGGCCAAATTCATGCAAAGGCCCTGAGCCCAAAATGATTATGTGCAACAGGCCAATCAACAGGGGTTTTCAACGACCTTAACTTGATCATTGTCTTCTCCGATGACTCAAGGTCAGCCACCACCTTTTCTGACGATTCGAGGTCGGTAATTACTTTCGCCGATTAGTCCTCTGCAATCGTCCGACTAAAGCCTTGCTCGTCGATAGTGACTCAGTGACCCCTACACGTCGTCACCGATGACTCCTCATTGGCCGACCACTCATGTATCACGGAGCAAATTTTGACGATGGCACAAGACGACCGACCACTTTCATCGACGGCCAATCCTCGTCCATACAGCATCCAGGTTGGCAACTTTATTCAAAACACGGTACCCACCAGACAACAGCTATCGCTGGACTGATAAGGCAATAACAATCGTTACATCCTGAAAATATTGAACGACAATCTCGTGCCTATCGAATAACGCCCTGATCGTGTGTGATCGTACCAACCAACTTGCTTACTGAATCTCCAACTGTCCGCCATAAAAGACATAAAAAGAGGACCCCCAAGAAAGTACGCAATACCTCTATTTCTCACGCTCCTCTTTTTGTTGAACAAGATTTTGACTTGAGCATCGGAGGATCCTTATCGAAGCCACCTTCGGTTTGGACTTTTTTGTAGATTGCGCATCCAGGAGACCCACCTTATCATCAACTCCAATGCCCGTCGGATGATTTTTCGCACCAACAACACTTAACTGGACTTCTTATTTGAATTTTAATCGTTTTCTTTCTTGTTTCTTTTCCTAGGATTTGGAATTTTTTTATCAATGGTAGCACTAATTTTGTTTTCCATTTCTCAAAAAAAATTGAATCTCCAAATAGTAATCTTGTTTTTCTATTTGAAATTGCATAGGGGCTCGTCCAAATTCAATTTGTTTTAAATTGCATGTGGCTATCATGATTCTTGTAGTATATCTAAATACACGTTTAATATGCAACGCTCCACACATGTTATTGCTTGACATTTTACCTTTTACATAATTTTATAAATATTTCAATCTTGTGTTTCTTATTGCCTAATTGTAATCCAGTGTGCTGATTCTGGAATGACCTAGCATATAAGCTAAGAAGTTTCTAAAATATAAGACTCTCTACCTTGTTTATATAAATGATTCTTTACCCCTTCAGTTTGATGAATTACTCTGTCCATCATAACCACACTCAAAAATTGCATGCATACATACAAATTATTTAGATCGTAATTTGTAAAGATCCAACTCTTTAGATTAAGTGATATCACCAAAACAATAGGCAAATTCTCAAACCATAACTTTCATTATATCCATGCTTATTACATCTCTTTCATATTCTTTTTTAGAGCTTTTATGAACACTTTAATTCTCAAAAATAAGTGGCAACAGATGTGGAGTTCAATTTCAAGTGGTGTGATCCCTGGTTCAGTGAGTGGTGGCTCGTTCACCTGAGGCCAAGGTGGGATGGATAAGTGAAGAGGTTGGATTGGCCTCTTCTGATAAAAAGAAATTATATCCTACACTGCATGCATTACGCCAATCACAACACTTGCTTATTCCCGGAGGCTCCAAACAAGCAACGAACAAGCGTCTGTGACTGGCATGGTGCACGATGCAAATGGTATAAGACAATTTCTCACTGACCAGAGAGAGTGAACCAAGTTGGTTTTCAGCAACATGCAGAAGACGTTTTCACTACGTCCACAACGGGCAAATCCGATGCAGGGAGCAGATGCTGCATGGCATCAAGATCTATATCAATAATATGTAGCTACATGAAAGATCTTAATGGCAAAGCTTAACTAGATATTGTAATGATCAATAGCATCTCAGCCGGTTAAGACTACACATTTGCACCAAGTTTCCACATTCCATCAAGGCCTTCTGCCACAGCATTGGGAGGCAGAAGCAAACGTTGTTTGGAACAATTAGCCTCCTAAAGAGCAAACAACTGTTAACATTGACATAAACAAACACTGAGTTAATGCATTTAACAATTAGCAATTGGGTGAATGAAGGAGCTGCATACCCCAGAATAAGAATGAAGCTGTGCACCTTAAAGATCCAAGTATAAATTACAAACATGACAAAAGTTTCAGAAACAAATGGTTCGGACCTTGGCAAACCCAAGCTTATCCAATTTTCTCAAAGAACCGCCGAGAGAAAACAGAATAATCATATATCAGAATGACAAAGTTAAGACATGGATAATAACTAATTAGATTTTATGTCAAGCGCCCCACTTCACTCCACCCTTTCTGATAGTGATGAATTTTGTTGCTCCTCAGATAATTCGAACTATTCCATCCCTTATCATTATTCTGTTAGAATCTTGCATTCTCTGTAAAAGCAACCAAAGAAAAAAGGTAATGAGGAAACTTGCGAAACAACCAAAGCTACTTTCAAGTCAGTTTGTAACTCAATACCTAGTTCTAAAACCAACCACAACATCATTATAACGAATATGACTAGAAGATATTTCTTCATAAAAAAGAACATAATTGCAATTGAACCAATATATACTCAACCCCGCAGAAGTACTTGATGTTAAGTTCGTACCTCCAAGATAGATGTTATCTGGGGTCTTGTGTAGGGTGCAGCTGCTTCCCGGTTAACTACTTCCTCAACTTCAGCAATAGAGATTTGATCCAAGTGATTGGCCAGCACATGCTGACCCAGGATGGACTCAAATGTTTCTATCCTGCAAATAACAAAAAAGAAGGCTTAATTTGCTCACAAGGTATATGTTTGAAAAGATCCTACTGGACTAAACAAGAGGAGGGACAGGGAACCTTTCCGCAGAAATATCTTCACTTGCTGAAGCATGGTCTACATCTACATCCATCGGGTCCATTCTTGTGCTGATTACAAACAGAGAAAAAAAAAGGGAATGAGTTTCACCTCTAAAATGTGAGCTGGAAGAGAGTAGAAGAAACTTGTTAGTCTTTCATTGATGGAGTCCTTAACATACATTTATGAATATCAGTTCTCCAAAATACAAGAAATCTTAACATGGCCAATTCTAAAAGGCCATCTTAAGGGTTAGAATAGAATTGACCAAAATTGATGGCCCTATTTCCTGTTGTTTTATCTGTGGTCAGCCTATTTCTTGTGCAAAAACATAAATTATGGTCTTGCAAAGCTGATGGAAGCTCCCTTGGCATAGTTAGTCTTCTAAGACTGGTTGTGAGGCAGCAGAATTTTAAATCACATACATTTTGGATAAGCAATTAGATTTATTAAAGAAACTAGAGGTTTATTAATCATTGAAGTATTCAATGATAGAGGGAGGATTTAGGCACTTCATTATTTCTATTAGTTTACATTGAGCATGCTTGACTGGTTAGCTGATTCAAAGAAAGTTCAAGATTAACATGTCCTTATAAGTCACTTGAGCAAGCTGCAGATTAAAGGAAATGCAAGTGTTACTTGTGAAAAGAAAGGCATGTGGCCATGTTGATTAACCAGAACCTCAAACGTCAAGATTATCAGACATCTGATCTAGTGGATGATAAGAAAGGAATTAAAAGCATGTATTGGAAAAAAAAAGAACAATGGTTTGGCTCCATAAGCTCACCTTCCACCATCCACATTGCCATCATTGTTGACAGCATCATGGTCAGCTTTCTGTTTCATCTCCAATTCTCTTTGTTCACGTTCTTCCATGTCAGTCAACTCTTTGTGATATATGGCAAAATTAAGAACTTGCAGAGCAGCTTCAACATCACTCTTCAAAACCTACAGTAAGAGAGTAAATGGCTAACTAATGCACTAGAAAAATGCATCAATTGATTCCCCTACCATGAGTTGTTCAATGGGAAAGGTGAGAAGAAATAATAACTACTTCAAAATCAACAAGGTACATTGCTAAAATATGGCTGAGGTCATTTAAGTGTACAATAAATAAATAGCAGGGAGGAAAAGCAGCACTAGAAAAAATTAGCTACTTAAATAACATAATTTCAGAGTATTAGATTCTAAATGATTAATTGAGATAACTTGTTGAGACAAAGCACCTCATTCCTCAACTTCAGTTTGGCATGAGCTGTTGACAGACGAATTATGGTCTCTAAGGTTCTCGCAGTGATTGGTAGTGTACCTCCTCCAGACTGTAAATAAAATATGATATGAGATATAGTATGGAAAACATATACATACTTAACCACATCATCTTTTTATTTGCATCCAACCTTTGAATTTGCACTTGCATCCCTAAGTTCCGCATAAGAAGTTGCAATATGATCAGATGCCTGAGGATACACCACATGAGAATGCAATAATGGACATTAGACATCAAACAAAGTCTACCAAATTCAGTATTGTGAACAGTCAGATGAAACCTAGTAGGAAATATTTAACTGTGATTTGAATAAAATAAAAAATTACTGACTGCACAGACAGTAGGCAGCCATCACAACACGAATGCACCATAAAAAATGACAGCGACAGTCAGTTTGACTTAAAGCTGACATGCCCTGTCCCCTTCCATCAAACTACTGTTTACCAGAGGGAACTGGTAATACTTGCTTGGAATATTGCATTGCAGGCCAAGTTTAAGGAAGTCAAAACATGAACATAAAGAGTCACCATTCACTCACTCACTCTCTCTCTCTCTCTCTCACGCACATACATACACATACAGAGAGCATAAAGGGCACATTACCTCATCTGCAAGCTTTGGCTGAATCCTATTCTTAGCATAATGGATGTACTTCTTAAGGAACTTGATTGTGAGTTTCTCATGTTTTGATTTTTTCCCCCGTTTCCTTTGTTGCCCATGAAGCATACGATCATATTTGACAAAGATAGATGCATTAACATCACCATCATCTTCTTCAGTATATCTTGTCTTAGCAAGGGTTCCCATGCCTGTAGCACATTTGAGCTCTTTAAGGTGGATATGTGGTGGTAGTAGAACACTATATATACAACCAAGATAATCTGAAGCACAGCTATACCTCCATCATCTGCACAATATCTGTGCATGCGAGAGACATGCTCTGAAATCTGACGGTCAATTTCAGGATCCATTTGATCCAGGACAATAAAAAGCAAATCGAAACGAGAAAGCAAGGAATCTGGAAGTCCAATATTCTTCGTTGGAGTCAACGAGCGATCATACTGTTGTTCACCCATAACAAATTGGAACAAATAAAAAATAAGAAAGAATTTTCTCAAAATAGGAACAAAAAGAAGCAAAAACTAAGTCTACACTGTCACATCCCTCTGGCAGATGCAGCTGAACAAGAACTTACAGTGCCATATATAGGATTTGCAGCAGCTACTACACTACATCTAGCATTTAGTGATGCATGGATTCCTGCCTTTGCAATTGTTACTGTCTGTTGCTCCATAACTTCATGTATGGAAACACGATCTTGATCATTCATCTTGTCAAACTCATCAATGCAAACAACACCTCGATCAGCAAGAACCATAGCACCAGCTTCAAGTCTTCGTTCCCCTGGCACATGAACCCAGTGAGAATTCTAGAAACACGTGGAAAAAGAAATTGACTTGCAGTGTTTGAACATGTACCAGTCTCCTGATCAGAAGTAACAGCAGCTGTCAACCCTACACCAGAGGAACCCCGACCAGTGGTTGAGATAGCCAATGGAGCAATATTCATGACAGCTCTCAAGAGTTGGGATTTGGCAACCGATGGATCACCAACCATCATCATGTTTATATCACTGTAAAGAAACAAAATGAAATCAGACTTAAATGTTGGGGTATATGAGAATAAGCAAATGACAATATACAAAGAACCAAATAATTGAGATCAAAGAAAGTAGTTAGCAAGATCATGATAAATTAAAAGAAATTCGTACCCTCTCAAATGGGTTCCATTCTTTAGGTTCTTTTCCACCCCACCAAGCATCAGCAAGATAACTGCTTTTTTAATCCACAGATGGCCGTATATGGATGGTGCAAGTGAATTTCCAAGTAAATCGAATGTATCATTTCTCTTAGCTATTTCTTTCATTCTCTTTAGGTCTTCTAGAGAATATATTGGAGCATTTGCCTCTTTGTTGAGAAGAGAAATATTGTTGGCTATAAGAACAGTCCTACAATGAATAATTACATTCTTCATGAGAGAATGAACTCAACCATAACAGTATATGCTTTGTTTATATATATATATATATATATATATATATATAGAAAAATATAAGAAAGGCTAGCTGAGACAAAGCACATAAATAATTTAGCCCACCTGAATACCCCGTTCAAGCTTCCCTTGCTTTTACCAGGCAGAGCCTTATATATCCCCACAATTGCAACACGATCACCAGGCTTGCAAGAATCAACTAGGTCATCTTCTATGATGACATCAACCGTTCTTGGTAGTTGACCTGGAGCAGAATTTTCAGGTACTTCCTGCATTGATAGCGTTTGATGGTCCTTGTATTCACACAGTCCATACTCGGTCACCAGCAAGTTTCCATTTTCATCCTGAGCAGGAATGTTAATTTAAAGAATACATTAAGACCACAAGTTTTAGTAGAAGAAAAAAAAAATCATTACTCCATGCATCCAGATAATAAATATTTACCCTTGTTGGATACACAGAACCTGTGGGCAAGCCCACTGTGGATGTAATGTCCCTATATTCACGAGTTGCGAACTGCCCTGTTGCAGGGCAAAAGTGAACGCTTTTAACGACCTTCGGCCTTACAAGAGAGCCTTCAAAGTAAAACAAATACGTGGTCAGATATATGAACATAATAAATATTGGCCTTCCTAGGGCTAAATATTAAGTACAAAAGTATGATCTAAGCATTCACAAGAATGAAAAATTTGTAAAGGTGCCCTTGAAAGTATCAAGATGAAACATCCAGCAAACATGAGCCTGGAACAAAAACTCTGTTATGAGGAACCAAATCGTGGGTTACCAAGCCCAACAAAATAGCACAAGTCCAAAGACAATTTCATACATGTAACTTGTAAGCAACCAGTCAAAGAATTCAGTCATGAGCTTTCTTTTCCTAATGCTTAATTGGTCAATATAAATGGCAGAGGATACCAAGAAGAGAACAAATGGTACACATCAACATGCATGCATGCACATACGTGAACTAACTTATTCTAAGGCATTCTCACCGCAAACAAGGCAAGCCTCCTTTTTTTATTTTTTTGAAGATAAATTTGCTTACAACTGATTGTGGCCTTATGGTCTCAAAACGAATCGTTATCTGGGTTAACAGTACCATGAACTAATTAATTCTAGGCCAACCTCACAACAAACGAAGTAAGTCTCTATTTTTGAAAAACACAGTAAGAATGCCACCATCTGGGTTCAAACTTTGATACTTTCCAAGCAAGATAGAGGTGTCACCAGGTGAGCTAAGTCTACTTGGCTAATTGAGGAGCAACATAAAATTTGATTACATCTTCAAATTAGTTGACAAATGCTTCATAAACGTAATGATGAGATAAGGAAACACTTAACCGAGATGTTATAGAACTGCATGGGCATTTGTCATCTGATGATTGACACAACCAAATTGTAAGCAAAAGTTTGTCAAGTAAAAGAATAAAACACAAGGCATAACCAGTGTAAGTAAAATAAGGTGCAGGAGAAAATTTTAATATTGCATCCATCCTTGGTTTTACTAAAAGCAAATCTGTCTAGAATTCAAGCACCTTCATGATTACACTAAATAAATTAACCATAGGATGTTTTTAAATCTAAGGCCAAAAATTCCTTAATGGGTAAGTTACACTGATGAACTTTATATGTTGTCTCCCAGTTATCATCAATTATCATCTATTAGCAAAAGTTATAGAATAGACACTAAATAAATAACTTAACACATAACAGGTGTACATATTATAACTGAGAGGCCGTCCAAACTTTAAATAATTTAATTCATAAAATCAATCAATTTTGCATACTATCAAGGCACTTGATTTTGAAAAGGCATGGAACTACAGATAACGGTTAAGGATTGGCGTTGGAAATAAGTACATTTCGTGACAATGCCTTCGACGCACACCATGGAGCCAATGAAGGAGGACATAAGATCCCTAGGAGTGACTTTGTGGAACCCGAAGGGCCCGCTGAAGCCAACGAGCACGCGTTCCCCTTCCTTCAGGTACTTCGGGTCCACATTTCGAGTGACCTCCGTCAGTGCATCAGAGATCGGCTGCATGTATTCCCCAGGGTTGCGAATCAGCCTGAAGACAAATCAAACACCGTAAAAATTCCAATTTACACGTTAAATTGGTATCATCGCAGGATTTCCACAAGATCCAATGAAACCAGATTGCAAAAAAGATTTTAAAAAATCGACTTTTTTGTGCAAAAGGGAATCAAACAGAGATCTACTCGGGTAAAATGGCATCGATCGAAAGGACTGGAGAAAACAAGAAAAGCAATTTTAGAGAAAGATTTAAACAGAAATCTAATCGGGTAGGAAAGTGAAGATTTTGACCTTCGGGCGAAGTCGAGGCTGAAGTTGCGAAGGTCATCGATGCCGACAATGAGGCGGCGGCGCTTGTTCTGGACCATGTCCCTTATGGTTTTCATGTAGAAACCCTTACCCACCTGAAAATTTTACGAAATTTGCATCAAAATCACAGAAAGAAGTCATCTTTGGAGTAAATCCAAACAAGAAAACAAGAAGGAAACCTACGTCCTGATCCAAGAAATCCAAGAAGGCTCGCTTGTGAGCGGCCATGGCTTCCTCGTTGACTTCCATCTCTTCCGATCGAGGGAGAGAGAGAGAGAGAGCGGGGGGCTTGCTGGGGTGGGGATTCTAATATTGTCGCCGGAATTAGGATTTCTGGGTTTATGTCTGCCCCTCCGGTTTGGCGGGAAATGGGAAGCGACGCGGATGATTTTGGCGGGAAAGCACATGGCGACACCGATGGCGTAGTCGGCAGATTTCTACCATCCATATTGTGTATGAAGAGGGAGCTGATGATTGGAAGATCATGGCCGTCCAAGGAAGGGTTCACATGAATTGCAGCGCACGAGAGTCACATATCATCAGTCCGGAGACCCTGACTCATGTAGTTCCGATTGGGGCTCAGTTCCTCCGAAATCCTCTGCATTATTATTTTCTTAATTTTAAAAAATATATTTTTTTTCATAATTATTGATCATTATATAAATTCTTTGATCCTATATATATACACACACATCAGATCTAATCACGGGCTGAACTTGGGACTAGAAAATGTTAATTTTTTTTATATAGGCTCAATCCGAAAGATGGATAGAATTTAGAGCCAAAGTCAGGCCGGTGATCAGATCTAATGCACACACACTCTAAAGATATATCCAATGTACAATTAACATGGAACCAAACATACAACCATATAAATCTTCTTATGCTTTCTTTATTTAAATCTTAACATTCTCATATCCAAAACTAAGTCCAATTATAAATATCATCAATTCAATCATAAATACTATAATTAATTCGTAGTCAACCCAACTAAGCCAGTGTAGCAATATCCTATAATTTATCGGTCATGAGCTAGATCTGCTATGATACTATTTATTATAATTTAGGATCTCAATCACAAAGAAAAGCTATCAAATATTATTTAGATCCTTTGATGGTTAAGCATCTAAGGCCCATTTGTACATAAATGTCGGACTAAATGCATACTTATATGAATCCAGACACAGATCAATTTATCTTGTGCATATAGGTTGAAATATTCTAAAATGTTAAAACTTATTATTATTTATTTTAAATCTATAAAATCCTATCAAGTGGTCAACTAGCTAGCATGGTTTTGAAAGGCTAGTATTGATGATTAAAAAATCATACTCATTTGGACAGGGTAGCAAAGAATGCCTCAAATTCTGTTGTCTCATTATTAGTCTTGCTAAGCTACTCCATTGGAAGCAAGATTTTGATATGTTAGTCCCTTTTTTTCTAATCCAATCCCGAACTGTCCCTTTTTCTTCTGGGATGACATAATTTTTGATAGTTGACGCAAAATAAGCCCATCGTTCAACTAATGATTGATTTAATTGATCACCATCTGTATAATAGACAGGTTGACACAATCATCAATAAACAGAATATATAAACTAAATAAGTCATTAAGTGAATAATATGAATTTTTGTGTCCCCATTAGCAAAAATCACATGCCACGTGTCCTTTTTTTTTTTTTGAAAAGAAAAAAAGGCTCAGCAGTCTCTGTTATATTAATAGAGAAAAGTTGAATCATAGATTCATGATCTTCGTTAAACAGAAGGTAATCAACCGAAGGAATCAATAATTGGACTATACGAGTCTGTTGGTGCAGAATTCTACTGAAGTCGAAGAAGCTGGAGTTGAGATGACCGCGGCCACCGCTGGAACCTGCAAGGGAGTCTAAATCGGAGTTGGGAGTACTCCGGCAAGACCCTCCGACGCTCAAGTCAGTACTCTGCTTCAACAGAAATAGAATGTTCGAGTGAGAATTTTAGCAGAATTTCGAGATAGAGTTTAGAGCATAGAGAAGAACGTATCTGGGAGTCCCTTTTTATAACGGGGAGCGTAATTGATTGACAGCGACGTCTGTAACTGCCTGATAGTGGGCTGTTCAGGGCCACGCGGAGTTTGTTACGGAGGGTAGTGGCGTCAGGGGCCGTTCAGAGCCATGTGGAGTTTGTTACGGAGAGTGGAGTAGTATCCATTGTCGCAACTTGCCAGAGGGTGGTGGAGCCATGCAGAATTCGTTATAGAGAGTGGAGTAGGGTAGCAGCCATTATCGCGACTTGCCAGAGAGTTCGGATTTGTCGGCTGAAGCTCGGCTGGGATGTCTGATGGAGTGGAATGGCTCTCTATCTCATCGATCTAGGAGAAGCTCGGATGTTTCCGAGGTTGTGACGGGTCTACTGTTGTTGGGTGCCTAGAGCACTGATGCTGCAGGCGGGAATCATCTGCTGTAGAAGCTCGAACGGGGACTTTCTGTTGGGGAAGTCCAGTTTCATGAAGAATCTGGCAAAGGATCGGCCGGTGGTGGACTTCGGATGGCGTTGGGGAGGTTCGTCCGCTGGAGGAGTCTGGGGATCCTGTGGAAGTCTGGATGGCGTTGTTGAAGTCCGGCTGACGCTATTGAAGGTTGATGGCTGGGGAGGTTCGGCAGACACCAGAGGCGATCGATCGTTGTAGAAATCCAGCTGCTGGAGCCCGTCTGTTGTAGAAGTTCGTCCGGAATCCATCCGCTATGGAAGTTTAGACGGAGTTCGGTTCTTGCAGAAGACCGGAAGGAGGCCGCTGATTGCAGAAGCTCGTTCGAAGATCAGTTGTCGTGGAAGCTCGGAGTAGTGATCAGGCTGGTGGATCCCTTCCATTGTCAAAATTCATCCGGGATCCATCCACTATAGGAGTTCAGCTGAAATCCGATTCTCGTAGTAGCTTGGATGGAATCCGGAAGGCGGTCGACCGTCGTAGAAACTTGGATGGAGTCTGGTTACTGTAAAAATCTTGTTGTCGAAGAAGCTCGGATATTGACGAAGTTCGGAAGGAGTTCGGAGTAGAGTCGTCCGTGGCCGAAAGAAGTCTGGAAGGGATTCGGAGAATAACTGATCACTGTAGAAAATCGGCTGATGGCGGAGTTCAGAAGGCGTTTGGAGCAGTCCGATAAATGAATGGAGAACCTCATTGTCGGAGAAGTTCGGATGGTATTATGGAAGCTCGGACGGTCGAGGGAGTTCAGAAAGACGTCACACAAGGTCGGAAGCCGGTAAAGCCCTGGAAGGTCGGCCTTTTGCAAACTTCGGCTGGGGGTATTTTATACCCAACACCAGTCTCCCTACTTCTGAGTTCGGATTCTGAATGAAGGGAGTACAAAAAAATTCTCACAGCCAAAGTTGCCTCCCTTGATTTTCGCACTCGGTGGTTTCCAGATATTTTGGCGTTTGGCGCACTGGTGCTGGAGTCTTTTCAAATCAAGGCGATCCGAAAAGATTTTTTCAAAATTTCTGCTGAAGCGTGGCTCTAAGTATGGTGCAATAATGATTTTGTCAGCTGTCAGCCATTTTCAGCAGCCTGTCATGGTAAGTGGGACAAGCGGTGAGTGTAGGTCGGTCAGAGGAGATCCGCAATCATTACTGCGTCGGGCCCTGTTGCCTATTAAAACCCGCTCCCCCCTTTCAGGAATTTCACTTTGCCTCCTGTTGGTGCCCTTCTTCTTCTTCCCCGAGAGCTCCATCCCTTTCGGCCTTAGGCGTTCTTCGAGTCGATCCCCTTCTCTGTATCTCTGCACTTCTCGGACTAGTCTAGGTTAGTTTCAGAACTCCCCTCTTCACTTTTTTTTTGCTGTTCTTCTTCTGTTTTTCTTCTGTTACATTCTGCCTGTTCAGTTTTTCGCAAGCACCCAATCTCTTATTTTTCTCAATTTTTTCGAGATTTTTAGAGTTTTTGCTCGATCCATAATGTCCTCCAGCACTTCTTCCTCTAGTAGTTCTAGGAGTTCGTCCATCCCAGCTTCCGAAAACCTCAGTTCTGTAGATGAACCTCGTCCGATCTTTGTACCAGACACCATCCCCTACTCTCTGACTCCGGAGAAACTCTCACTGATTAGGATTCAGTACGGAGTTCCTCCAGAGTACGAGCTGGAGCTTCCCGGGCCAACTGGCCAGGCCAGCGCTCCTCCCCTTGGCTGCTTCTGTTTATACCAAAAGGCTTTCCATGCCGGACTTCGACTTCCGCTTCCATCTTTTATCATCGCTCTCTTCCGCTTTTTAAACATTTCTTTAGTTTCTGTAGCGCCGAACTCCTTTAGATTTCTGATAGGATTTCTTTCCCTCTGTCGCCTAGCCGAAGTCCAGCCAACCCTTTCTCTGTTCAGAAATTTCTATACCTTCAAGCGTCACCCTTCGGCAAAGGACTGGTGGTACTTCTCCCCCCAGTTCGGTAGAAAGGGGTTGCTGAAAGGCACCCCCTTTTCTATCCACAACTAGAAGGAGAGGTTCTTCTATATCCGATGCCCGTCCTTGGAGCTGGGATTACCCCCTTGGGGCTCTTTGAGGGATTCCGTCCGTCGGACTTCTAGTCTAGAAAGGGACGACCTTGAAGCCTCCAAAAAGCTCGAGGCCTATCAAGCCCCCCTTCTCTCTGAACTTTTGAAGGAACAACTCTTGTTCAACGTTGGCCTGAGTCCTCTTAACCCTGCCGGTACTATTATTATTATTTTTTGCTGCTTCCCCTTTCTCTTATTCTATCTCTAAGCCGTGTTGATCTTCTTTTATTGCAGACATGGACGCAGGCGTGGCTCGGAGGTTAGCCCAGGGTCTCAAGACCCACAAGAAAAAAGACGTCTCGACTTCGGGGTCGACGAAGAAAGCCAGGACAGAAGAGACAAGCTCGGCCGCGCCTGCTCAGGTGGCCGTTGCCGTCGACGGCCCTTCCGATGTCGAACTCGAAGTCCGCCGAGCCTCTTCAAGGAGCCCCTCGGTCGAGGATCCCGCTCTAGAGGCTCATCCCGAGGGGGCACCTGGGGCTGAAAGGAGGAAGAGAAAGAAGACCCTGGCCCGCAAGAGCCACAGCCGCAAGGCTGCCGTCGAGGGGGCCGGCGGCTCCGAGAAAGATCTGGGGGAAAATTCCTTCAACAATAAAGATTTAATAAAGAGGCTGGTCGAAGGGTGCATTCTGCCTGAGGTCGTCCAGAGGATCGTCCTTGCTGATCCTGAGCTGCGGGTCTGGGACTCTCTGGGATCTTTTCTCGAAGTAGGTTAATTCACTTTTTTCTCTTTCTTGCTTCTTTACTTAATTTACTCCTTAGCCTTTATATTGACTCCCTGACCTCTCTTGCAGATTGGACACCAGCTCGTCGCCAACGTCGAGGCGGTGAAGATCGCCAAGAGGGAGGCAGCTCGGGAGGAGGAAGGTCGTCTAGCTGAGGCCGCCCACCTCGAGGAGAAGATTGTCGAGGTGACAAGTCTCCAGGAGGCGCTGCAAAAGGAGGGACAAACCTCGTCCGATCTAAGGACCGCCTTGGAGGAGGAGAGAAAGAAGGTAGAGGCCGAGGTCTCCGAACTGAAGGCGCAGGTTTCCGAGCTGAAAGCATGGATCCCATCCTTGGTCTCGGAGGCAGGGGCCCGAGCAGTGGAGGAGTTCAAGGCCTCCTCCGAGATGGAGGATCTACATGTCCAGTTCGGCCAGGACACCTTCATCAAGGGTTTCGAACTCTGCCAAGAGAAGGTGGCCGGAAAGTTTTTCGAACTGGATCTCGGCTTCTTGGATGAGGCGTCTGACGATGAAGCCAGACCTTCCGAAGCCACTGCCGGTCCTCCAATCGGGACCTCTTCGACTGCTGCGGCCATCGCTACCGACCTTCCGGAGGCGTCGAGCCCCTTCACTTCTGCCCCAGAGGTCCGAAACCTCTAATTTTGTATTTTTCCTTTGTGGTGACTTTTCTTTATTCTCTTGTACTTAAAAATTATTTAATCAATGAAATCAGATTCTTCTTTACAGAGAGCCCTCTTTTTTTCTTCTGCATTCTTTTCCTTCTCTTTTATCTTCTTGCACTAATTTGAGTCGTGGCGCTCTTGTCTCCCAACGACAATGCCCTGCGGAAACTCTTTCCCTACCACAGGGGATTCCTCTGAAGTCGATGATTCGAGACCTCAGAAGGAAAGTTCGTCAGTTGACGAAAAAATTCAAGAAGCTGGAAGATGAACTTCACTGACTGAGGGAGAGCCATTCAGAGGTCACTGCGGAGGCTACTCGCTTTCGGGACCTCCATAAGAAGGGTTTCATGGAATACACCCGGAGGAAGGCTGACTTCGTGGCGGAGCTTGAGGAACTCCGAAAATGCGCCAGCGACTGATTTTGGACTCAGCTTCCAAGATCAGCTCTCTTGAAGTTGAGTTGGCAGCTGCACGAGAAAAGATCGACCAGTTGGAAGGGAGCTCGTCCTGGCTCGCAACTCAAACCGAACGCGATCGAGACTGGTCGATCAAATTCTTCGACCTTCAAAAGCAGCTGCAGAATGCTGAGGCGAACTACAACACCTATCGGGTCGGCTGGTGCGGGTAGGTAGAGGACTACCGAAGGAAGCTCCAGACAGCGACCGGCGAAGTTGCCCGCCTTCAGAGGCAGTTGTCTGAGAGAGTCCAGCCTGCCTCTGCACAAGGCTCCGACGAGCTCCGCTCCTTGAGGGGGACTATGGCAGAACTATCTGTGGCCCTTGGGCGGGAGGAGGCCGAACTACAGCGGCTGAAGATTCAGCTGGTCCACGAGCAGCAGACGGTCAAAGATGCCGAGGTGGAGTCCGAGGTCCTGAGGAAGAGGCTTTGGGAGTTGGAGGGAGAAAGCCGGCGGTTTCACCAGATATACCGGGAGATGCTGCTAAGAAAGATGGAACTGGAGGAAGAAATCGAAAACTTAAAGTAATCCCTACTAAGGACTGGAACCGAGAGCTCGAAGTCGGAAGAAGTTGAGCTTCCTTAGAGCTCCTTTTTTTTTATCTTTCATCCTTCCATGTATTCTTTTTCTTTTCTTGTCGTTTCTCTTTTTTGACCTTCAAGGCTTTGTAATGTACACTTCACTAATGAAATAAAAAGAAAATTTCCATTACCTTGTCCATTCTTGTATTAAGTTGTCGTTTACCGAACTTTTTTTGTCTATTTCTCCTCGGCCTGTGTTGAGTTCCCTCTTAGCGACTGAGAGTTTTTGATAGGAATATCCTTCTTCGTTGAGATGAGATCCCTTGTATCTTTGACGTAGTTTATTTTTCACTTATTGTTGGTGTAGTTTGTCGCCTTCCCTTTTTATCTCTCTTTTTCTTTTTATTTGGACGAGGGTTTTCCTTTTAGGCGAGGATTTTTCCTCTGCTCTTAGCGGGGTTGTGGGGATGTAGAGGAGCCACTGAGGAGGCTTTTCTCCTCATTCGATCTTGATCGATCAGGTCTTGATTTGTGTTAGGATGAGGTTCTCCTTCTGTCCCCGACATAGCCAATTTCAGCTCATGCTAGGATGAGGTCTTCCTCCTATTCCTAACAAGACTGTGGGGGCACATAAGGGCCGTTGCGAGGGCCTCTCTCCCCATCCGGTCTTTAAGTAACCGGGCCTTCGATTTTGCTCATGTTAGGATGAGGTTCTCCTCCTGTTCCTAACAAGGCGGTGGGGGCACATAAAGGCTGTTGCAAGGGTCTCTCCCCCCATCCGATCTTTAAGTAACCGGGCCTTCGACTTTGCTCATGTTAGGATGAGGTTCTCCTCCTGTTCCTAACAAGGCTGTGGGGGCACATAAGGGCCGTTGCAAGGGCCTCTCCCCCATCCGGTCTTTAAGTAACTGGGCCTTCGACTTTGCTCATGTTAGGAGGAGGTTCTCCTCCTGTTCCTGACAAGACTGTGGGGGCACATAAGGACCGTTGCAAGGGCCTCTTCCCCCATCCGGTCTTTAAATAATCGGGCTTTCGGCCTTGCTCGTGTTAAGACAAGGTTTTTCTCCTGTTCCTAACACGCTTAATTTTGATTGTATGAGGAAGTTACTTCCTGTCGTTATAAGCTCATGCTAAAAGAAAAAATATACAAATATGAAACTTTTATTTAAGGCAAAGTTATTGGTAATACATTTGTAGATTTTTCAAATTCCATGATCGCAGAAGGTTTGCTCTTCCGAGCTCTTTTAGATAGTATGTTCCGGTCCGGACTACCTCCTTGACTTCATACGAGCCTTCCCAGTTCGGGGCAAGTTTTCCTTGATTCTGAGATTGTGAGACAGCGGCTCGCCGAAGTACCAGGTCCCCCACTCTGAAGGCTTTGCTTTTGACCCGAGAATTGTAGTAGCGGGCTACTTTCTGCTTGTAAGCCACCATCCGAACTTGAGCTGTCTCCCGCTTTTCTTCTAACAAGTCGAGGTTGGCCTTGAGATCCTGTGGGTTGCACTGCTCGTCGAATGCCACGACTCGCATCGATGGAAGCTTGAGTTCAATCGGGATCACAGCTTCTGTCCCGAAGGCTAAGGCAAAGGGGGTCTCCCCTGTGGGTAATCTCTGAGTAGTTCGGTATGCCCATAACACATAATAAAGCTCGTTTGCTCAAGTTTCCTTTGCTTTTTCAAGTCTCGTCTTGATTCCTTGCAACAGAGTCCTGTTAGTCACCTCGACCTCGCCGTTTGCCTGCGGATGGGCTACCGAAGTGAAGTTATGGAAGATATTTAGGTCCTCACAAAATTCAGCAAACCATGCTCTAGCAAATTATCGCCCATTATCAGTAATGAGGATTCTGGATAAGCCAAACCTACAGACAATTGACTTCCAGACGAAGTCCTGTACTTTAGCTTCTGTGATTTTTGCCAAAGGTTCAGCTTCGACCCACTTGGTGAAATAGTCTATTGCCACCAGGAGGAACTTTCGCTGCCCGGATGCCATGGAAAAAGGTCCAAGGATATCTATTCTCTATTGCGCAAACGGTCATGGGGCACTCAATGGTGTAAGTTCGGTGGCAGGTGGCCTTTAGATATTTGCATATTTCTGACAACGATCACACCTTCTGACATATTCGACGGAGTCGTGGTACATGGTAGGCCAGTAATAGCCTTGTCGGAGCAGTTTGTGGGATAAAGATCTGACCCTCAGGTGACTTCTACAGACTCCCTCATGTACCTCCCCCAAGGCGAAGTCGGCTTCAGAAGATCGGAGACATTTCAGGAGGGGCAAAGAGTAGACCTCTTGTATAGCTTGCCTTCGTAAAGGATATATCGGGAGACCTGGTTCCTAAGCTTCCGAACTTCTTTTGCATCAGGAGGAAGAACCCCGTCCTTGAGGTATACAACCAGTGGATCGATCCAGCTGGGTTCATGGCTGATCTCCATCACAAGTTGTGATTCCTCCATACTTGGGCGCTTCAGAACTTCGAAAAAGACTTCCTTAGGCAGTTCAGCCGGAGCCAGTGTAGCCAACTTGGAGAGAAGGTCGGCCCTGGTATTTTCTGCTCTTGGGATCTGCTTGGTGTCGAAGTTGTCGAAGGTAGGGATGATCTCTTTTATCTTTTCGAGATACATGGCCATACTGTCCTCCCGAGCTTCATAATTTTCGCTAACCTATCCCACTACTAATTGATAGTCACTGTAGGCTTGAAGCCGATCTACTTCTAATTCTTTGGCGATCCTCAATCCTGCAATCAGAGCTTCATATTCTGCTCCGTTATTTATCGCAGGAAATTCGAAGCGCAGTGCATACTCCGCAATAATTCCATCTGGATTGACCAAGATCAGGCCCGTGCCTGTGCCTGACATGTTGGAGGAACCGTCCATGTAGAGGGCCTAAAAACTATCAGGGAGATCTGTTCTTTCTTCAGGGGAGTTTGGTTGGAGCCCTGGGTTGTCGGCTTCATCTCGTCCAAGTTCGGCCACATCTGGGATAGTGCATTCCACCATGAAGTCTGCTAATTTTTGGACTTTTATCGTCGGTCGAGGTCGATAGTCGATGTTGAACTCCGTGAGCTCGACTGCCCATTTTGCTATCCTCCCGGAGGCATCCGCTCGATGCAGAACTGCCTTGATCAGCTGGTCGGTGAGCAGTGTTATAGTGTGTCATTGAAAGTAAGGGCGGAGCCTTCGAGCTATAATTAACAAGGCGTAAGTTAGTTTTTCTAACTTAGTATACCTGATTTTGGCGTCTCTCAATACTCGGCTTATGTAGTAGATCGACCGTTGAATTTTTGCTTCTTCCTTAATCAGAACTGCTGCGAGAGCCACAAGGGAGACCGCCAGATACAGGAATAACTCCTCTCCAGGTTCGGACTTTGCCAATAGTGGAGATGAGTTGAGGTAGTTCTTCAGTTTTTCGAATGCTTGCTGACATCCAGTGGTCCAACAGAAGTTCTTCGACTGCTTGAGAGTCTGAAAGAAAGGTAGGCACCGCTCGGCCGATCTTGAGACGAAGCGATTTAGAGCTGCTACTCTCCCAGTAAGGCGCTGAACTTCTTTTATTGACTTCGAGACGATCATTTCCTGGATGGCGCGAATCTTTTCTGGATTTGCTTCGATCCCGCACCCCGATACCATAAAGCCCAGAAATTTTCCTGAGGTTACTCCAAAAGCACACTTGGCTGGGTTTAGCTTCATCTTGTATTTTCGGAGGGCGCTGAAGGTCTCCTTAAGGTCGGCGACGTGGTTCATCAAGGATTTATTTTTTACGAGCATATCGTCCACGTAAACCATCATGTTGCGGTCGATCTGCTCTTTGAAGATCTTGTTTACCAGCCGTTGATAGGTCGCCCCTGCATTTTTGAGGCCAAAAGGCATGACCCTGTAACAATAAAGGCCACGGTTAGTAATAAAAGCAGTTTTTTCTTCGTCCTCTGGCACCATCCTGATTTGATTGTCGCCAGAGAATGCATCCATGAAAGTGAGAAGCTTGTGGCCCGAGGTTGCATCCACTAATTGGTCGATTCTGGACAGAGGGTAACTATCCTTCGGGCAGGCTTTATTCAGCTTTTTGAAGTCTATACACATCCTCCATTTACCGTTCACCTTCTTAACCAGGACCACATTGGAAACCCAGCTCGGATAGTTGACCTCTCTGATGAACCGGCTTTCAGGAGTTTATCAACTTCTTCAGCTATTGCTATTTGTCTTTCGGGTGCATGACTTCGAACTTTTTCCTTCGTTGGTCGGTGTTTGGGATCAACAGCTAGACGGTGTTCTATAACTTCAGCATCGATCCCTGGCATGTCCGTCGGAGCCCAAGCGAAAACATCTGCATTCTTTTGTAGAAAATTGATAAGCTGTGTCCGCACCTCTTTCCCCAAGTTGGAGCCAATCTTCACCATGTGCTCTTCATTCCCATTATTCAAAGGAATTGAGATAAAATCTTCTATTGGCTCACCCCGTTCTTCAGTCAGGTCATCGCGGGTGTCCAATCCATCAACCGGACAGGAGTCAGGCTGACCATTTCTTTGTAGGGCTATGTTATAGCAATGTCTTGCCAGGGCTTGATCTCCTCTAACTTCTCTGACCCCCTGACTAGTAGGAAATTTCAATTTCAAATGGTAGGTCGATACTACAGTTCGGAGGGTGTTGAGGCCAGGTCGGCTGAGTATTGCATTGTAGGCAGACGGTACCCTCACTACCAGAAAATCCACTAGCGCTCTAGATTGTTTCGGATACTGACCTGCAACTACAGTCAAAGTTATTACTCCCTCTACTGGCACAGCATCGTCAGTAAACCCTACCAACGGAGAGCTAATCGGCCCTAACCGACCATCAGGGATGAACATTTTTAAGAATGCATTGTAAAATAAAATATTGATCGAGCTTTCACTATCAACAAGAATGCGGCGCACATCATAATCAACAATATTTAAAGAAACTACAACCGCATCATTATGGGAGAATTAGATCTCTCGGGCGTCTTCTTCAGTAAAGATTATAGATCCTTCAGTTCTCTGCCGCTTGAGCGGTCCGACCGATCCACTAGCCGCTCCCCTTTGGGGCCCTCCAAAGATAGTGTTGATGATCCCGATTGGAGGTCGATCTCCAGGCTATTCTTCCCTCCTTGGCGGCTCCGATTGTGACAGGGCCCTCGGCCGATCCTCCTTACCTTCAGACCGGCGTCAGATGAATCTGTCGAGCCGACCCCACCTGATGAGCTCCTCGATTTCATCTCGGAGCTGAATACACTCTTCCGTGTCGTGGCCGTGGTCACGATGATAGAGGCAGAATTTATTTGGATTGCGCTTCTCGAGGTACGAGCGCATTCTTTCCGACCTCGGCAGCTGCTCCCTGACCTCCATCAGCACCTGGGCTTTTGGAGCATTGAGAGGGACGTAGCTGTGGAATCTTTCTGGGGGAGAGCTCCGTCGAACTCTGCGGTCTGGGCTCCTCTGCTTACGAGCTCGAGGAGGAGTCCGGACACGCCTGTGTCCGAGAGGAGTTCGAGAACGTGGCCGAGCTTTACTTGGCCCTTTTTTCAGCTACGGACTTGCTAGAGCCACCCGCCTGCCGCTCCTTCGTGGCCTCCTCATCCTTCAACTTGAAGGCTTCCTCTGCTTGGACATATCCTTCGGCCCGAGCCAGCAAATCAGCGAAGTTCCTGGGATACTTCTTTTCCAGAGAAAACAGAAGATCATTCTTTTGAAGACCGCTCTTTAGGGCGGCCATTGCAACTGATTGGTTCAAGTTTCGGACCTCCAATGCGGCAGCGTTAAATCGGTTGACATAGGTTCAGATGGATTCTCCCTCCTTTTGCTTGATGTTGATAAGGGACTCCGAACCTCTCCGGAGATGCCGGCTGCTAACAAAATGAGCCACAAACTGATGGCTCATCTGATCAAAGGAGAAGATAGTACCCGATTTCAGCATCGAGTATCAATTCCTTACTGCTTCCTTCAAGATAGATGGGAAAGCTCGGCACAGGATGGCGTCTGGCGTGCCATGGAGTAGCATCATTGTCCGGAAGGCCTCGAGGTAGTCAACCGGATTCGAGGTCCCGTCGTAGCTTTCGAATTGGGAGAGCTTGAAGTTTGGCGGGATCGGTTCCTGCATGATCATTTGAGAGAAAGGAAGATCTGTACAGATGTCCTCACCATAAGCAATGGGAGCGTGGCGGAGCTCTTCAATCCACTGGTTCATCTCCTGGAGCCTTTGATCTAGAAGGTCCTCTCGATTGCGAGTCTCGAGGGTCTTCTGGCAGAATGGAGGTAGGGATCCTCTGGGGATGGAATCATGATCAGACTGAGGGCTCTCCACCCTCTGCTTTCCCTTTTCGGGGAAGACAGGGCGACTGGCCCAAGTGGTCCGCCCTATTGTCAGATTCTGAAACTCCGGCGATGCTCTTTCCAGCCGCACTGATGCCTACGGCTGCTGCTGCATAGCCTGCACTGCTTCGGTGAGCCTCTGACCTGCTGAACCAGTAGGTCGAATTGCTCTATGCCAACTGCCATTGCCGGAGGAGGAGGAGGAGCCTGGAAAATTGGAGACGAGGTCGGAGCTTGTGGAGCTCGCTGAGATCTGGCCGTGGAGGCCATGGATCGCCTGGTGGATGCCTTTCGAGGAGGCATCAGGTGGAGATCTAGAAGGAGAAGGAGAAGAAGATGTCGGAGAAGATGGCTGGAGACAGTTCCTTTGAGCACTCCTTTAAGAACAAGGGTACTGCGAAGACACAGTCCCCTTCCTCTAGCGTCAATTCTGTTGGTGCAAAATTCCGTCGAAGCTGGAGAAGTTGGAGTTGAGATGACCGCGGCCACCATCGGGACCTGCAAGGAAAGTCTAAATCGGAGTTGGGGGTGCTCCGGCAAGACCCTCCGATGCTCAAGTCAGTACTCTGCTTCAACAGAAATGAAGTGCTCGAGTGAAAATTTTAGCAGAGTTTCGAGATAGAGTTTAGAGCTTAGAAAAGAAATTATCTGGGATCTCTTTTTATAGACGGAGAGCATAACTGATTGACAGCGACGTCTGTAACTGCCTGGTAGTGGGCCGTTCAGGGCCACACGGAGTTTGTTACGGAGGGTAGTGGCGTCAGGGGCCGTTCAGAGCCACATGGAGTTTGTTATGGAGAGTAGAGTGGTATCCATTGTCGCGACTTGCCAGAGGGTGGTGGAGCCACGCGGAATTCATTACAGAGAGTGGAGTAGGGTAGCAGCCATTGTCGTGACTTGCCAGAGAGTTCGGATTTGTCGGCTGAAGCTCGGCTGGGATGTCTGATGGAGCGGAATGGCTCTCTATCTCATCGATCTAGGAGAAGCTCAGATGTTTTCGAGGTTGTGACGGGTCTACTGTTGTTAGGTGCCTAGAGCACTGATGCTGCAGGCGGGAACCATCTGCTGTAGAAGCTCGGACGAAGACTTTCTGTTGGGGAAGTCCGGTTTCATGAAGAATCTGGCAAAGGGTCGGCCGGCGGTGGACTTCAGATGGCGTTGGGGAGATTCGTCCGCTGGAGGAATCTGGGGATCCTATGGAAGTCTGGATGGCGTTGTTGAAGTCCGGCTGACGCTATTGAAGGTTGATGGCTGGAGAGGTTCGGCAGACACCAAAGATGATCGGTCGTTGTAGAAATCCAGCTGCTGGAGCTCGTCTGTTGTAGAAATTCATCCGGAATCCATCCACTATAGAAGTTCAGACGGAGTCCGGTTCTTACAGAAGGTCGGAAGAAGGCCGCTTATTGCAGAAGCTCGATCGAAGATCAATTATCGTGGAAGCTCGGAGTAGTGACCCGGCTGGTGGATCCCTTCCGTTGTCGAAATTCGTCTGAGATCCATCCACTGTAGGAGTTCGGCTGAAATCCGATTCTCGTAAGAACTCGGATGGAATTCGAAAGGCGGTCGACCGCCGTAGAAACTTAGATGGAGTCTGGTTACTGTAGAAATCTTGTTGTCGGAGAAGCTCGGATATTGATGAAATTCGAAAGGAGTTCAGAGTAGAGTCGTCCGTGGTCGGAAGAAGTCTGGAAGGAATTCGGAGAATAGCTGATCACTGTAGAAAATCGGCTGATGGCAGAGTTCAGAGGGTGTTTGGAGCAGTCCGATAAATGAATGGAGAAGCTCATTGTCGGAGAAGTCCAGATGGTATTATGGAAGCTCGGACGATCAAGGGAGTTCAGAAAGACGTCACATAAGATCGGAAATCGGTAAAGCCCTGGAAGGATCGGCCTTTTGCAAACTTCGGCTGGGGGTATTTTATACCCAACAATTGGACTATACGAGCCATTTTGGGCCAATAGGTAAATTCAGATCTTCTAATGTATCTTTAACAAGAAAAGAAAATATATTCTCATTAGAAAAAAAAAAGAAAAAGAAAAGAAAACATTGGTGTCAAATTTTCCCATTTTAATGGAACGCACGAAGACCAATTCTCTTTCACATCAACGACTGCCAAATCTTAACGAGACTTAAAGCAGCGTAAAACTTGCGGAAACGAGCCCAAAGGCATTGACTGCAATTTCTACTGTCAAATACATCATCCCAAGTTATTTCTAGCAAGGATAAAACATTGATTTCTCCAAACTTCTCTTCAAATTTACTCGGCCAACAGAGTTGTAGTTGTTCAGAGACAGAGAGGTCTGATGACTCTGCCCACCTAGATTTGAAACAAAGCATTGTTGAATAGACCTGATAAATTTAAGACCACAAACACCTCAGCAATCCATCTCATTATATCTCTTGGCCACAAGACACAGAGATGATTTCCTATGGACAGTAATACCAGTCGCTTCATCCATGTCTATCTCCTCTGTCCTCATGCCTCCAGGTAATTCCCAGTCGAAACAGTACAGAAGGTTTGCAAGCACAAGCTCCACAAGAAGTAATGCAAGATGCTTTGCAGGGCAAATCCTTCGGCCTTCTCCGAACGGTATAAGCTCGAAACCATGTCCCTCGAGCTGCTCAACAGAGCTGTCCATGAACCTCTCAGGATAGAATTCATGAGGCATATGCCAAGTATTTGTGTGTCTACCGATCGCCCATGCGTTGATGATCACCGTTGTTTGGGGTGGAATGTCATAACCATTGATCATAAAATGCCTCATCGTCTCTCTTGGCACAAGTAATGGAGCTGCAGGATGCAGTCTCATCACCTCCTTCACAACAGACTTGATGTAGTGAAGCTGATGGAGATCACTCTCCTCCACCCTTCCTTTCCTTCCCACAATACCTCTCACTTCATCTTGTGCCTTCTTCATCACTCGTGGGTGTCGCATGAGCTCCGCCATAGCCCAGTCTACCGTGGAAGAGGATGTGTCTGTTCCGGCTATGAAGATATTCTACAACAAAATAAAAGTTTAATCAAGATATATACCATGTGCTAAGCAAGAATTTGATGTGGATGGAGTGGTGTAAATACCATAAGTACTCCTTTGATGTGCTCTTGAGTTATATAATTTGCATCCTTTTGGATGCGGAGCAAAGCATCGATGGTATCTTCATCTTGATCATATTGCAGCCTCGATGGATCGATATGCTCATCAATGAGTTGTTGGTAGAAATCATCGAGCTCGAGAAAAATTTTCTCAAGCCTCGTTTGCATTCCTGTAAGCTTGTCGACCCATCCGAAAATTGGTAGGTAGTTGGCAACAAAGAAGCCACCTAACATTGCTTGGGCTTCTTTAAGGATTTTGTGAAATTGACTCCCTTCTCCACCACGGTAGCATCTGCCGAAAGCTGTTCGACATACAATACTGCCCGAAAGGGAGAATAACAACTTGCTCAGATCGATGGGGGTTAAATTGTTAGAACAAGAAGATATCATCTTCATAGTTCGCTCGATCTCCTCCTCTCTTATCGGTCGAAACGAGAGCACCTTCTTTTTGCTAAAGAGTTCGATGATGCAAACCTTTCGAAGCTCTCTCCATCGGTCTCCATACGGTGCAAAGGCAACATCCAAGCAACCATAAGAGAGCTTTGTAGTGGGGACGAGCGGCGGTCGGCTGCAGCACTCATGGTCATGGGTCTTTAAGATCTCCCTGGCCATCGAGGGGGATGACACCACAAGGGTGGGTATTCTACCAAGTTTCAGATACATGAGGGGGCCATGTTGTTGAGATAGTTGCCAGAGGGAGTGGTGGGTGTGCTTCCCCAATTGGTGCAGGTTTCCAATTATGGGAAGCTTGGCTGGGCCTGGTGGGAGCTTGGGAGCTGCAGTTTTTCCCTTCCTCTTTCTTGTAAGAAGTAGAAGAAGTGAGAGGAATGAAAGACCAAGGAAAAGAAATGGCAAGAAGACCATAATGGAAGGAAGAGTCATTTGTCTCTCTGCTGTTGTTGCAATAGAGGCAACTAATAACGGTGGAATATATTGTTGGATTCATCACTTGTGGCTCATATTTAAAAATTATTTGTTGGAGAACTCTAGATGGTACGAAATCATTCACCATCGCTAGTTTCTTGATAAGGGTCCTAATCTAGCCTAACTTATAAAAGTCGGTGAAATCTGTCCGCGAATAGTTTTTACGAAGGCATAGATTAGAAGAAACTTTTTCCTTCAAGCTTCTTAATTTATGGACAATCTTTAATTAAATACTTGAACAATTATGACTCAATATATGCATTATTAATATTTTTGCTATATAAAATTATTTTATTTGAGATATTTTCTCACATTATGGTAGCAGTGCATCTTTCCAATCTTATTGTTTAGTATTTAGATCTGGATCACAAGTGCTGTTGATATTACATGATTGATTTTATATATGTCATATTTGTCTGTTCGTTTTGGCACATTAGAGATCTTATAAAATAATATTATGAGACCTCCTTCAAGTATATCTATTTTATTTTATTATATTTAAATTTAAAAAAAAAAAAGAGAGAGTGATCACCGATGATGGTGCAGTTATCATCTATAGATCTCCTGCCATCAGGTGTCAACTCTTCGATCTCAAATCGGAGTTTTACGGCCAGCTGTGTCGTATCCATTGCTTGTTTGAAACAAAGAAAAAATCGAATCGTTTTTGCTGTTGATGGCTTATCTCAAGCATGAAATTTCCAAGTTTTCTTTCTTCATTATTGCCTCTGACCACTCCATGACAAAAATAATTTAATAGTCATTTTCTTTGAAATTTTTTTTAAATAATATTTTTTTAATAAAATATTTTTAAAGATCGTGGTTCATAAACTATTTTCGAAACTACCATGGAGGAGGAACATGGGATAAATTCATGAGTTCAACCCACGAATTATGAGTCAATGTGGATAAATTCATGGGTTGGACCTACAAATTCTCAGTCCAAATAGTTTTTTGCACAAATTTTGATATTTGAATTCGTGGATTAGAGTCATGAATTAATCTAAATGGATTCGTAGGTTCAACCCACGAATTCAAAAATTCGTGGGTTCAGCTCATGAATTGTCAATGATTTTTTTAAAAAATTTGAATAAAATTCATAGGTTGAACCCACGAATTTTTGTATTCGTGAGTTTAACCCGTAATTTTATTTGAAATTACCGTTGCATAATTTCGTAGGTTCAGCCCATGAATTCGAGAAATCATGGGTCCAACCCACGATTTCATTGTTTTAAATCCACCCCCAGCCCTTCCTACTCATTAAGATTTTTTTAGAAATTTTTTTGTATTGGTGTATTTAGTCCACAAATTCTGATCCCCCACTTTAAAATCGATTGTGGCTTCAAAAAAATGTAGAGTTTTGTCGAAAGAAAAAAGGGCTCAAATAGAGAAAGGAAAGCAACCATCTTATAAGTATGAAGACTCATTTTTTCTAAATAGTGAGTGTAGTAAAAAATTTCAATCAAATTTTTTTGTAAAAAAAGTTGTAGGAGGTAGAATAATTGATTCAAATAGTTTTAGTGATTTTCGTATTAAATTTTTGTTTGAAAGAATAGATTGGCTATCTATTATTATACTCAACAAGCCAACGTATTCTACTCTGGTTCATTATTTTTATAGTAATTTTAGTTTTAATAGTAAGTCTTATTCTATTTTATCGTACGTTAAAGGACAAGTGATCGAATTTGACTGTAAAGTTTTAGATCAAATTTTAGATATTCTATTAGATGGTAATAGATTTTTCAGTAGTAGTACTGTTTGAAATAATCCAGTATTAGACTATGCTTCCTGTGTTAAAACTATTTTTGAGGATAATATAAGTGCGGCTGCTAAACCTGATGCAAGTCTATTATCATTTGAAATTAGGTTAATCCATCACATTTTTACGTTTAATTTTCTACAAAGAGGAGGTCATAGAGAATACGTATCATATTTAGATGTTTATCTCCTCAGAATGGTTCTTTCAGGTGATAGGGTTAATTTGCCCTATTTAATGATGTTTTATATGAATGAATGTTTTCAAAGTTCAAAAACTATCTTGCCATATGGAGCTATTCTGACTGCTATATTTGAGGCATTTGATGTCCACATCACGGCTGATGATGAAGTTATTAAGATTAAATGTAGTGACATTTACAATCATGCATCTCTAAGGCGTATGGGGTATACATTTCATGATGGGGTATGGATGCGTACATCTATAGTAGATGAAGAAGAATATGGTGGTGAAGGAGGTGGTCAACCTACTAATAGAGAGCAGCCTACACATGCTACACAGTTTGATCAGCAGTCATCCGATCAGCATGTATTATTTGCTCGCATAGATGCATTGGAGATATCTGTTAGCGAGAGATTTGTACATATGGATGCTCGGCTGAATGAGGAATTTGCGCAGATGGGTGCCAGACTGAATGAGGGATTTGGATGATTTGATCAGTTCGTATAGTATTTTTATCGTTAATTTCCTCCACCACCATAGGATCCTGCTTCGGATGATTAAACTTCAGCAATTGGTTGCAGTATGTGAGGCTTCATCCGAAGATTTGTCATCTTTTTCATTTATTTTTAGATAAATGTACTTCGATTTGATGTAAGTATATGTAGCTTTCTTTTGTTGCTGTCATTTTAGATGAGAAATCTTGTATTCTGATCAAAATTATGTGAAATTTAAGATATATTTTGGCAGCAAAGTGGTTAATCAATAATTAGTATCCAAGAACACCCTAAACCAATAATGCATTAGTGTCCAATCAATAATTATAAAAAAATTGAGTAAAAAATTTTATAATTTGAAAAATATATTGAAAATTGATCAGGCCGGTCGATCACCTGAGGAAACCGATTGATCGAGGCCCATCTAACCCACTGGTCAAGCTGAAACCTCAGGCCGGTCGACCACTGTAGCATGCAAGCTGTGCCATTATGGTCGATCGCTTGAGAATTTCGATCAACCATCGCCCATCGAGCCCATCGGTCAAGCTAGGTAGCTCAGGTCAGTCGACTTGATGCGATAATTTTTCTTTACATGCGGTCGACCGCTGTACATCGAGCTGACCGATCGAGTCCGGAACCTTAGGCTGGTCGACCACTGTGGCAAGCAACCCATGCCATTGCGGTCGACCACCTGAGAATTCTGATCGACCGTCGCCCACCGAGCCCACCGATCGAGCTAGGTAGCTCAGACTGATCGATCGAAGCATATTTTGCTTTGCATGCGGTTGATCGCTTGGTGATTTCGATCGACCGCTGTACACCGAGTCGATCGATCGAGCCAGGTTGACCATTGTGGCATGCAAAGTGTGCCAATGCGGTCGACCGCAGAATCTAACCGATCGACCCCTGGGTCAGTTCAAGTAATTTTTTTTAATTTTGCGAAGACATCCCGAGTATCTCAGAGAAAGTTGAGGTGATGGTAGGATCCGGTATCTATACAGTACAAATTGTTATTAACTCCATTATAGAACATGGACTTGGCTTTGATGAGATGAATCCAAAGCAATAGGGGGATCAAAATGATTTGGAAGATGATGAATGGGAGTTCTGGAATGGACCAGGGGCTGGGTCATCGTCTGAGGATCTATGGCGTCAAGCTGCGGAACACGAACACATGAATCGACTCAATAGATGAGGGCTTCACGATGAAGACACTGTGGGACAAAATTTGAGACAACGGTCGACGGTTTGGGCCAGGGCGGTAATGTGTCAGTCTACAATGGGGTCCACAGAACTTGAGGTAATGGAAATGGAATGGCTTTTTCTTAAGCTCCTATTACAGGCATTTACCGAAGGACTAAGACAGGTGATGCAGATGAGCACGCTGTGGTCAAATAGGGGTGTATCTTGCTCCCGGATAATTAGGATTTCAAATTCAAATAGAAACATGCCATTACTAAATATGGCGAGAAACATGGGGATGCAATCGTGCCAGTGCCACTCAGCAGAGAATACGCCTTATACCTTGGGACTTCAAGGACCCTACATATGGAATCGTTGATGGACAAGCAGGTATCATCAGATGAGATAACCCCTTCGGTAAATCAAATGGTTCTAGTTCAGAAAGTTTTTGCGAGGATTCTGACAGCTCTTCCTTGCAAGGGACAAAGAGAGGAAACCATCATCGACTCGAGGACTAAAATAGAAACACAAACTCCTCATTTCGCGGCCAAATGGAGTGCACGCATACGTGCAAAAAAAATGAGGATGTTAGGTTTATAGGAGGAAGCACTTCACAAAAATGAGTTCCTCTGTCTTAACTCTATGACAACCGTAGAAGTGAAAAAATTGGGCTCTCTCTATGGAATCAAATTTAACGAGGAGGAGATCATCACCAGCAAACTGAAGGGGATGGAATTAAGCAGGTACTCTTTGACCAAGTTATGGAAAGAAGCCTAACAAGTTTCTTAAGTAGCGGGGGGGGGGAGGGGAAGAAATCAATATATGTCTTTCAACATAGAAGGGTTCTTTGGGGCTAGGAGTTTTGGAGTAAGTTTTGCTGTATGATTTCTCATAAGGAGAGGAGGGAGTCCTCAGATCTTATTGAGGATGATTCTCCAGCATCCTCGAATTTTGTCGAGTAGGCTCCTCATCTAGGATGGTGCATTCCATAAGGAAGTCGACCAACACTTAGGCCTTTATTGCAAGTCGAGGTTGAAAGCTGATATCGAACTCTCCAAGCTCAATTGTCCATTTTCTCATACATGCAGAAG
This sequence comes from Elaeis guineensis, assembly GCF_000442705.2. NCBI lineage: Eukaryota > Viridiplantae > Streptophyta > Magnoliopsida > Arecales > Arecaceae > Elaeis > Elaeis guineensis. Next base: position 96,095,764 of record NC_025993.2, on the reverse strand, counting down.
TATCAGTCCTTCGGAGAATTGCCTTCAAAGACTAATCAGTTAAGACAACCACTGAGTGGGTTTAGAAGTAAGTTTAGAGACGCTATGTAGAAGTGATGAGTGTATTAACCATCTTTTTGATCTTGAAATTTTTTGTTATCGCATCCCAAAGGATTTTGCTTACGTAGTAGATCAGCTTTTGGGTCCCTGCATTTTCTCAAATCAGAATCAAGCTAATTGCTTTGGGTGAAGCAACCAAATATAAAAGTAATTGCTCACCTTCCTTTGGCTTAGAGAGAAAAGAAGGAGCTCCAAGGTACCATTTAAGATCTTTAAAAGTAGCTCGACATCCCTCCGACCATTCAAAAGACTTCATCTACCTTATCGCCTTGAAGAAAGAAAGGCACTTTTAAGCCGATCTAGAAATGAGAGCTGCAACTCGATCGGATAAGCTCTGAATTTTTCGCTTAGAGGTCGGATTCTTCATATCGAGGATCGCTCGAATCTTCTTTAGATTAGCTTCTATTCATCGCCGAGTCATCAAGAAGTCAAATTTTTTTTTTGATGTGACTCCAAAGATGCACTTATTTGGGTTTAGCTTTATTTGATACTGTCACATTTTACTGAAAGCCTCTTCTAAGTCGGCAATGTGCCAATTGCTTCCATGCTTTTGACAAGCATGTCATCGATGTAGACTTTCATATTACGACTGATCTGGTGTGAACACTTTATTAACAAGGCACTAATATATTGTACTTGCATTTTTTAAACTGAAAGGTATTATTTTATAACAATACAAACTTTTGTTGGTTATGAATGCGGTCTTCTCTTCATCCTCAGAGACCATCCAAATCTGATTGTACCCTAAGAAGACATCCATAAAGCTTAGCAGTTGATGTCCCGAGGTAGCATCGACAAGTTGGTCAATCTTCGAAAGGGAGAAGCTGTCCTTTAGATAAAATTTGTTAAGATCAGTGTAGTCGATGCAGATTTTTCGAATCTAATTGTATCCTAAGAAGGCATCCATGAAGCTTAGCAGTTGGTGTCTCGAGATAGCATCGACAAGTTGGTCGATCTTTGGAAGGGAAAAGCTGTCCTTCGGATAAAATTTGTTAAGATCAGTATAGTCGATGAAGATTCTTTGTTTATCATTGGCCTGTTTAACCATGATAATGTTGAAAATCCACTTCAGATATTATACTTCCTAGATGAATCCAGCTGCCATCAGCTTATCAACTTCTTTGTCGATAGCTCATTGCCGCTCTGGGGTGAAACTTTATTTTTTTTGCTGCACTGGTTGATGATCTGGATTCATATTTAGTTTATGAATAATGATGTTAGATGGAACACCTGCCATGTCTGATGTTGATCAGGCGAAGATGTCCTTATTGGCCCACAGAAAGATCATTAGCCGAACTCTTCGATTGGCTGTCAACTAAGAACCGATTTGTATTGTCCGAGTTGGATCATCCCTGAAGGGGATAGTGATGAGTTCCTCTACTAGTTATCCTCAGGACTCTACAAGTCTTCAATATGATCTTCAATTGGCAGGGCCTCCATCAGCTCTTCCCTTTGATGGTTGCAAGGAAACATTATCGTGCTAACATTTAGTCTCCTCCAATCTTACCGACTCCATTCCAAGTCGAAAACTACACCAGCAAATAATAGGTGGATACAATTGCTCAAAGGGTATTGAGTCTTGATCGTTCGAGAATTGCATTGAAAGTAGAAGGCATTCAGACAATGAAGAAAGTTAGCTGCACAGTCTTTTGGAAGGGTTCCGCTGTAGCAATCACTGACAGAGTGATCTCTCCTTCAATTGCTATGGAATCTCTTGAGAATTCGACCAAAGGAGTGTTAACTCACTTTAGCCGATTAGATGACAGTTTCATACGTTGGAAAGCATCATAAAACAAGACATCGGCCAAGTTTCTATTATCAACTAGGATCCTTTTATATCATAGTTTGCTATCGTCATTGAGATGATGACAACATTATCATGAGGGATTTGATTTCCTCGAACATCATTATCAAAAAAAAAAAGCCGCCTGCCCTTTGCTTCTTCAGACTTCCAACTTGATCATCTGCCCCCTATTGCTTCTGAAGCCTGAGATCATATTGATGACATCAGCCATTGGCTGGTTGCTATTGTTCTCCTGGTCTGTCTGCTACCAAGACAGCTCCTTCGATGCTCGATTCTGGTGCCCTGAACAAATTTGCCGAGATAGCCCCATCGGATGAGCACCTTGATTTTGTCCTTTAGTTGGAGGCACTCTTCGATACAGTGGTGTGGTCACGATGAATACAATAATACCTCCACTCGTTCCACTGAGTTGATGGAGTTTTCATTGATGGAGATTGGTGGAGGTACCCTTCACTCTCGATCTCTATGAGGATCTAAGTTCGAGGGGCAATTAATGAGACATAATTATTGAAACACTAAGGAGGACTCTTCAGTCGGAGAGCTTTTGCAAGTTAAAAGGATTCTTCATCAACTCAGCTTAGTCGCACGTCCTCTCGTGCATGCTTCTTATTCGAGGCTCGACCCTCTTATTGCTGACAAGTTATCCGGCCCTCCTCAGCCTACAACTACTTGTGGGCTCAGAATAGAAGGTCAGCATAGTCTCTCGAAAAAATCTTAGCAAAGGAGAAGATGAGGCACTTATTGCGGAGGCCTCGCTTCAGAGCCAACATGATGACAGCTTCATCGAGATTGCAGACCTCTAATATGGCTGCCTTGAAACGTACCACATAATCCTGCAGCAATTTACTTTCTTCTTGATGGATGGAGAAGAGACTATTTGAGATCCTCGACTGGATCTGGTTGTTCCCAAAATGAGCAACAAATTGACGTCTATATTGCTTAAAGAAGTAAATTGACTCTGGCTGGAGATTGGAGTACCAAACTCTTGTTGTTTTATTCAAGGTTACAGGGAAGGCAAAGCAAAATAGAGCGTCTGAGGCATTCTGAAGCATCATGAGGCCCTTGTAGCACTACAGATGATCCAATGGATAGGTAGAGCCATCAAATGGCTCTACCTGCGGCATCTTGAGTCGATATGGAATCGGTTCCTGAAGGATAGTATGGAAGAAAGGTGGTTGAGAACTGAAGCCAAGAGCCTCATTGTTCCCCCTGCTACCCATCTGGACCTCAGCCAAATGGTGCTCGATGTCTCGAACCTTCCATTCAAGATCGTCCTCTTGATGAGATCTTGGATGTAGAGAGTGGCTCGGAGTAGAATCCTTTCTAAAGGAGGTTGGAGAATGCTGACGTCTTTTGCCATTGCCAAAACCATGGTGAGATGGTGACCATTGATCGGCCGTAGTGGATCGATGGGTTCCTCAAGAGGGACTCTCCATGGTAGAGATTGGTTTTGACGACTGTGCTGAGATGGCACTATCTACATAATAGGCTAGGGGAGCTGTTGCTGCTCCATAATCTATTGCAAGTGCTAGACGGTGTTGGTCAGCACCTGAATCTGGCAGACCAAGTTATCGAACTACTAGGTCTCAGCTGTCACGAGCACCGGCGCTGGTTGCATAGACCTAGCGGATGGCTGGGTGACTCTACCTTGACTTCATCAGATGGACTATCAGTGGGAAGTGGTGGAGTGATTGCGTCTTGCCATACTCTTTCCTTTGATGGGTTGCTGGGTCGTTCTAGCATCAAACTATTGCATCAAGGCTCTCGAGGATGCTAATGTGGCCGAAGGTGGAGGAAAGTCTGAGTGCCGAGACACCAAGACGAACCTACAAAAAAAGTCCATGCTCGTTGTGGGGTTCTCTGATAGAGAACTTTTCGATGATTAAGTCAGCCGCAGCTTGAGAACAGTAAAAGAAGGAGAGTATGGGCTTAGTGTTCTACACCTTGAAAGTCCCATCATTACTTCTTTATATAGAGGTGGAGTAGTAGGCTATAATGTAGACTGGTAGGCCAAATTGTGATCTGTTAGACCATTAGGATAAGAAATTTGGAGATTGTTAGTCATGGGTAGTAGCCATGTTCTAATAAAAATTCTTAGCCCATGTAGCTGAATAAGTAGGCGACCTGATGTCGGTATACAGCTGAGGTCTTAGTCCGAAGTGCTCCAATTGATGTCTGTTTGTGGAAAATTATCTTAAGTGGTCGGTGACATCCTAACCTTAAGATCGGTTAGTATCCGAGCTGATAGATCGGATCAGAGATGACAGGATAATTCCTTCCCAGCTCTCCGTGCCGATCCTATCGAGTCGTCAGACATAGTCATCGACAGCCATGTTGATGTCCTTAACAAGTAGCCGAGAATAATGTCTAAGGTCAAAATCTAATAAAGTTGTCTACTCTATTACTAGGATATTTGGATGATGTTCGTCGTTTGGAGCCCATCTCGATGATGCAACCGATCCGAAAAGTATTTTCAAAGATGAGATCTGAGGATCGTAGTTGAGGTAGTATGATCCTGTAATAATAACCAGCTGATGTTATTTGTTACTATTGTTCTAGCTTCTATTTATTATTTATTTTTCGCAGAAGAGATCTGCAGGCAATGGACCGCAAAAGGGAGGACAACCCTCACGAAAAACTCAGTTTGCACACAAAGCTGTTGAATTAGTGCATGGATAAATCAGCTATTAAACATCGCCTTTCGGTTTAATGCCCTGAATCTATTGATACATGGTAGTTTCGAATGTAGTAGATGCTATACAGAATTTTAGGAGCTCAAATGATCCAAAGCATAAAAACATGCAAGATATGATAAGTGTACGCTGAATGCTGTGTAGGATGATGAATGGTCAAACAAAAATCAGAATGCATGTTTTCATTATTTCTTATAGGCATCCACCGATGACACTAACATTTAAGAAAAGACAACCAAAAGCATAACATTAAAGAAAACGAAAAGAACATGGCAGGGTATTCTGTCTTCAGTGAGCAATGTACGTCTAATTTTCCCTCTGAGCATAAAGGGCACATCCTGCTCTTTGTCAACTCTCTAGGCAACCGATAAACCACATAGCACCTACCTGAAAGCTTTAACCAAGTAAGATCTATATCATTGCTTTTGTTTATGTCTCCACTGCCTTAAACATATAGGAAAGAGAGTAAAACAATTGGGGATCAGTGTCCCCGCCGTAAACTTCAAGAGAACGAAAGGCATACATCAATTCCTGTTTTTCTCGGTGAGCCATGTGACCTTCCAATGGTTAGGGAAGACAAAAAGAAGGGCGAGATAAAGAAAACAAACAGAGACTGGTCCACGAACCAAGACAGAGAACAGAAGGCAGATGGAGAGCCCTCCGAGATCAGAATGGCAGACCAAATCCAATTCATTTCGTCAGTTTAATATCAACCATTAATTAAATAATCCTGCCTCCTGTATGCATGTCCTAAATACTAGTAAATGCTACGGAGCACAAATTATGTATGTGCGAACTAACAACCCAATTGCAAACAAACAAAATTTAGAAAATTACCATCTGTTAACCAGAGAGCCTACTAGATTCTTCCAAAGATTGTTTGATATTTGAGATTTATCTCTTTCTAACACTCAGCTTCCAAAGGGCCTAATGTAATCAGTTGAAAAAGGCCACTCAGTAACATGTCAGCACAAAATCACATGCAAAACAACTACAATTCATCGGTTGCAATGGCTTTATATAAACTACCTGTGTCATATATTATCCAATAGCCAGCCAAATAATAGAAATCAAACCAAGGGAAAATGCTCAGCATCCCACTAACTTATCTCATGGTACAATGGATGATGGTGACAAAATAGACACCCCTGCTTGAGGTCCCCAGACAGAAGGAACATAATGCGGTTTACTTGGTGTCTGAGATTGACATGTCAGGGAAGATGAAGACAATACCAGCAGCAAGATGGACAAACATATCATGTGAAGTTGGATCTTGTTTCACGGCACTTTCAGATAAGGGAGGACGTCACAGCTCAGCAACGTCTGACACCACTTGGTTGTAATCTGACTGCAATTTTTCCTTCACTTCCAGCTCCAACTCTCCTTTGGTTGGTTTGGTTAGTATTAAAACACAGCAGGTAGGCCTCTTGGTTGCCCCAGCAGCGGCAAGATCCTGGAAAGGAGGAGAGAAGGGATCCCAGACGAGAAATGTGTCAGCAGAGGACTTAATCTTATAAAACAGTCTTGCATGAAATACTGATAGAATTGTCAGAATTCATAATCAGGAATCACATTGATTTCCATACCACAACTTTTTACATGTAAAGATTTAGGTGGTCAGTTCCTCGACAATTAATCAGACGGGGAATGAGCAAAAGCTGTTTGATAATCATGAGATGGGTCCCTAGACAGATACGTTAAATTGATTGTGCTATATCTAAATCATTTAAAAGAATCTCATCTCATTTTTGTGAGAAGATTTTATGCTAAATTCTAAATTGTATGGCTGTTTTAGGGAGGCTGTGGAGCTTGTGCAATAGCAAACAACCTTGGGTAAGTTGTTCAAGTCATTACGTTGCAGTGACAATAGTGGAGATAAAATCAAGTATATGGAACAAGAAAAGAGAAACTATTAAAATATGAAATAACTATATGCCAGCTAAATGAATGCTCTCTCTGTTGGACCTCAGAAATTGGTTAGATGGTATATGGAATTTGGAGATAAGTGTTTGAGAAGTTCCTTGTAATAGTATAGGCAAGCTGAATTGCCAAATAGAAGTCTTACTGTTTTAACCACCACATTCGACCAAGTTTCCAACAATTTGCTCTTTCTTGATTCTACCAAACTTTTCTCCAACTTGGTAGAAATGCGCCCCTTGTACACAAAAAGAGTAAATAAACCAGAAATCTCATTCACCAGAATGGGAGTTACCAGTACACCAGTCTTCTTTTGCACACTTTAGCTCACTTACTCCTTCACCCATGCATATTTAATAAAAAAGAAAAAGATTAAAGGGCACCAACAAGATAACAACTAACCTCCTTTGAAGGAACAAAGATGTATGGAATATCAGCTTCCTCACATAATATAGGGACATGTGTGATTACATCAATTGGAGAAATATTTCCCGCAATTATACACAACCTGCATACACCGGGCAATTATACACAACCTGCATACACCGAATCAGTTCAGAATGTTAAAAAAGCTGTAAAATCAGTTCAAAATGTTAGAAAAAGCTGTATGACAGAAGCACAAGAACAGTTTACACCCTGACAATATCATAACATAGAAAATTTAAATGCATGTAAATTTGTTCAATCCAGTGACAAATTCTATTAGATCACTGATGCCAACTGACAAGTCATGATATAGGAGTCTAGGATTCTCAGATTGTGTTCCTGCTGATGTATCATACACCCTATTGACAAGTGCATTGTAAAATGCAGTCCAGGTCCACCTAAAGACGTGATTTCAAACATTTGTCAGAACCTTTGGTGACTTTATAGTTCATATTCTATCCTCTCCAGCTTCTCATGAATCTTGGCATTTATAGCAACAGCCACCGTCAGAATTAGTAGGGTGCACATGCTATTAATTTGTTGCACAATTTGGATGAATTTTGGGTGCATCATATATGGTACCAGGATGCATAAATTCACTAAATATTCATTTTAGACATCAAAAGTACACACACAAAAAAAAGAAAGGAAAACGGCATCCTGACATAGTACCAGGACACAACAATGTACCATGAATCAGTATGATACGAACCAGTACCATGCCAGGCTAGTGAAAAACCAGTCCCATGGTCAGTATTGGTATTTTAAACCTTACTCTGCTCCACAAAAAACATGGTATGTTGGTTATGTGCTAAGAAGACCTTGTATTGAATATTAGGGTCATGGGTCCCGGTCGGTAAGTAGCAATAAGGCCAAGGGATCTATGAAATGCAAGTATTGGTCTAAGAGGAAAAAAGAACATCTTAAAAACTATTAATGGGCATAGACTAGAATTAGACACCATGAAGAGCTTTTTGCATATCCTTGAACACATCCTTCGAGCACTTCTACAATTATTCTTTACTACTTTTCCTTGTATTGATAATGGAATTCATGAGGGCTTCAACTTTATGCTGTTATATGCTTCTACAATAGTGTTTCTCAGAAACATCTGATTTTTCAGTATATTACACTATTGTCTCTTAGCTACCATAACTTTGAGTATTGTTTTTGTTAGTTTGTTTATTATTGCAGAAACAATTGCATATTTCCACTGAAGATGCCTAAACACTGTTCCAAGGGGAAAAAAGGATTAGACATTGCAACTAATCAATGCATTTTAAATTTACAAGAAATGTGATACAGTCTGTCCCGTTACAAGATATATGCAATAGAGTATGCATCAGTGAATTCTTGGTAAAAAATTTGCATCATTTTCCTCCCATGAGGCTATGGTCCCCCCTAGTGATGCAAAATTGAAAGAAGCCACTTCTAATTAATCAACTTACACTATATATGTTTCTTAATATGCGCCTGGACAGTACATCTTAAAGGATATATTGCTGAGCTGATTTGGGCACCTAGGGCTGAACTCAAGGTTGTGTTGCATACCCTTGGTGATGCACGGCACCCTAGGTAAAAGATTCTAGCTAAGAAAAATTTAAAGCTTTAAGCACAGAGTTATAAAAGCAAAGGATCCTTATCAAATGGTTTTAGGCAAAACAGTCAAACACACTTAAAAAGAATCTTCTTTTTTTGGTTAGGGATTGGGGTGGGGGAAAGAAGGGGGCTCTCAATCAAGATAATTTGGTAAAATTTTATATTTTGCAGTTTTCCCGTAACCAAGTCCTCAACCTGAACCTTCCATTGAAACTAGCAAGGAGATGTCAACTTCAACCAGAACATGAAAAAGAAAGAAATAATATGATGAATTACCAAGCAACCAAACATTCACCTTTGCATTGATTGAGAAGATCCAACACTATCAAACAAAATATTGATAGGAAAAAATACATAGACCAAGCCGACAGCATGTTGAAATCTTGGGTTGAATGGCTAATACAGTATCAGCCATGTGATTTTTTTCTAACAGGCATAACGCAGACTCAATGTGCACATGTACAGATAGCTGTAGTAGTAAGCATATGTTTATTACTGTTGATAAACATGTGTATATTCAAGTTCTCCATATAGTTTACAATCATATTGTCAAACATTGTGAAATGAAACAAGATGGACATCAATATCAGCACGACAAAAGAAAGAAAGGAGATAACACCACATTCAATATACAAAAATATTCATAAGTTGCTCTAGTTTGCAATTAATGTTCCAAAATCTTGCCCAAACATTGACCCATTTTAGTGTACAAGTCACATGTCAATAGTTTAACTGCAAGTCATCTCATTGACCTGTGACACCATAAATAAATAAATATATCAAAAACAGACAATAATAATTTTTAAAAATATAAAATTATAGAAAAAACATGAAAAATAATCTGATAATGGTCCTATTATGCAGTACATTTGCCATAAAATGATAGAATCTCACAACTTACTTTTAATAAAGACCGAAAAGGATATGTATTAGTAACTGGAATCACCAACCAGACATGTTCTATTAGTAATTTTGGATGGAAATGGAAACATAGGGACTTGGGAACTTGGAATAGAAAATTCTATGAAGATTGAGATGAACCCTCATTCCAAAGTCCAAAGAGGTAAAAAGGAAACTTATTTTTTAATATTTTCCATCCCATTAAAGAAGTTGACCGGAGGAACCAAAACCAATTGATCCGAGTGGGATGGGTGGTTAGATTGGCTAAGTCATCAGAGTGCATGGGTTTCTAGAATATCTAGGGGATTGAACCAACCCATAAAGGTTTCCAAGTCACAAGTCAAGCGGGTTAGCCCAATTGACTCACCTAGGTCTTAAAACATTAGTTGCTATTATATCACTACAAGAAATCTGATTTTTTGCGACGAAAAATAGCATTTCATCGCAAAAATTAGCGACGAAAAAAATTTCGTTGCTAATTTAGTGATGAAATGTTAAATTTCGTCGCAAAATTTGCTACGAAAAAATTTCGTCCCAATTTTTGCAACGAAAAAAAATTTCATTGCAATTTTTGCGACAAAAAAAAAATTTCGTAGCAACTTTTGTGATAAAAAAATTTTCATCGCAATTTTTGCGATGAAAAAAAATTCGTCGCTAAAAGAAGAATAAAAAAAATAAAATTTGCGACAAAAAAATTATTTTTAGCCATGAAAATTCTTTTCGTCGCAATTTTAGCGACGAAATAAAAAATTTCGTCACAATATGTAGTGAAAATTTGAATATTTTAGGATCGTTGAAATTTTTTAATTATTTTTTACGACAAAATTAATATTTCATCACTAAATTAAATTATAAACGAAATAAAATATTTTTTATTTTTTTATTATGCAAGCACCTGTTTAAATGCAAATTTTTATCAGATTAAACATATTTTATATAAAAATATATGAACACAATAAAAACATTCAAATTTCAAATAGCAATAAGTTTCATAGCCATCATTGTCATATACAAAAGTATGAGTTCATACACCATTTAAAATTAAAAAAAACTACAAACTATGTATCATCAGAGTCGTTGGCCTCATTCCCTCCTCCAGACGTCGATCCCTGGCCCGATGTGTGTCGCGATGGTTGTGCAGAGGCGACATCATGCGGCTGTAGAGGTGCTAACTCGGAGGCATCGATACCGAGCTGTCCCGCCATCGCAGCCACTATCCTCTCGAGCGTCTGATTACGATTCATCCAGTAAGTAATTTGATCCTGCATCATGCTCATCGATGTCCTAACTGCCTCTGGCACCGAGGCATCATCAGACCGGACGGACGACGAACTGCGAAATTTTTTTGATCGCATGCTATGCCCAGATCCTAGCTGCTGCTCGAGGACGGTATCCAAGATCGCATCATCTGTCATCGAACAAACCGACTGCGATCCAACATCGCTGTTAGATCCAACCTCCCTCGCCATCTGCTCTCTCAATTGTAACATTTTTTCCTTCACAATAGATCAAATAACACCATAAATTTATTTCAAAGCCTTTAAAAGCATTCAAAATGTAGTACCACACTTACATAACGCTGTCTTGCCTCCTCGGTCACAAACTCGTCACTCTTGTTTTGATAGAATTTACCATAGACGTCGATCCCGGATAGTCCCTATTCAAACAAAAGAAAAAAAGAAAAAAAACATCAAAATAACTTAAATATTCAATAAGAACTTACAGAGTGCAATTGCAAATGTAGTTACGTACCATCCTCTTCATTTCTTGTGCAAAAGAGGCACTTCCTTGCGTGTGAATAGAATCAATTTTACTGCTATTCACCTTATTCACCTCCGATCGTCGCTAAAAAATACATACAATTATAACCAATAAAAGACATAACAATATCAAAAGAACTTGAAATACTAAACATACTTGAAATGCCTCACTCCTAAAATGCTCGCATAACCACCGCCAATCATCACCAGACCCAGCCCAATTTCTATAAGGCTGGGTCACAGGGTCAATCCCCTTCGCCTGCAGCTCATTGCAGTATTTATGAAGCCTACATCGCCGATATCTATATCTATTTGCAGCCATTTTGAGAATACACGCCGTCACTTGTTCGTCGGTGCAATCCTCGAAGTTAATATTATCCTATACATATGAACATTCATTATAACAAAAAGCAAAGATATAAAATTATTCATATAATAAAAAATTATCTATATAACAAAAAATAATATGGATCATGTAATGATGTGCAAGACATTCGAAGTTAATTCTTACCTTGATGTGAGAGACTAAGGCATCGCGGTATCGAGGGGCTACATGCTTGAAACTATCGACAGCCCATGAAAAATGATTCCACATATACAGACTGATCTCGTTTGCGACTATACTAGCATTTGTGCCAGCCGGATGATCCCGAAATATCTGTACTTTCGGCTTTTCATTGTACGTATACACGTATTTCTCCAAAACGAGACCCCTACTAGGACCACGCACTGCACATCGCTGCTGTGTTCCTGCATATGAAAATTCGTAAAATAAACATATATCATCTATCAATGGATGTATATAATAAAAATATATATGTAGTTTATAAATTGATAGAGATGTACCTTCAGGAGGATGATGCTGTGGTGCCATGACCTCCGGCTGGACAGGCTCTGGCTGAGCACTAGTCTGCTCTGTAGACTCCGACAGCTGAGTCTCATCTAAATCCTCTGACTCATCATGCAAAATGCTAAAGTGAAGATGTGTATCATCAAGTGAGGCCTGCTGTCTACCCCGTGAATATCCACGTCCAGGACCAGCCATGATGCTGCAATGATTAAAATAATTCAAATCAGCATGTAATCAAAAAAGCTCAAGTATTACATGATGTAACAAAAAAATATATTGAATTACTTATTCATATTAATTATTGTTCTCAAAATCTGAACTCGTGTCCATATAGTCGTCCTCGACAGGACTTATAAAAGACATCGACCCTGAAGTGCTATCATCATCGTCGTTGATGAAGTCATCATCCACATGTGATTGTGACCCCAAATTATTGTTGGATCGTGCCCGTGCCCTTACCGACATTTCAACAATAGGAACATCCTCAGGTTTGCAGTCGTCTCTTTGTAATTATCCTATGTCGACCGTGTCATCTGGCACTAATATGTTATCTGATGCTTGCATTTGATATGCTTCGTTTTTAATAGTTGCACGGACTTCATTCTCTAGATCTTCATCATTTGGGCATGTGAAAAGTGCGGAATCGAACAAATATCTATGCTGAGCCCTTATTTCAACTTGTCAAGACTCTTTTATTTTGATATCATCAATATACCACACTAGTCTCGCTTGTTTTGCAAAAATATAAGGATCACTTTCGTACCACATGTGACCAGTGTGGACACTGACGAGTTGAGGGTCTATAACAATTGGCCTGTGTCATCCTACATCATACCATCGACACTTGAATAACATGACCTACCGAAGACCACTATATCTCAGCTCTATAACCTCATGCAGAACACCGAAAAAATCTATTATTTCACCCTTGTGCTCGCCCTCCACGCTTATTCCACAATTTTGTGTGGTTCGATCGCGATCGTAATTTTTCATTAAGAACCGCACACCATTGACTATGCATGCTGAATATACCGATACACGTTTGTCAGATTTTTGTGCAAGTGCGGCTAAGTCATCATTGATACAGTTAGAATTGTTCATATGTAATTGAGCTATCTACAATTAAAAGAACAATAAGCGGATTAAGTTTGCTAAAATAAATACTACATAAACGAACCTTTCAATCATGGTGAACATTAACATAACTTATCCGTTCGTCAAATCATGATGCGAATTGATTCCTATGTCATGCCGCTGTTAATGTAAGATTGATTCTTCTGAGCTCACTTTCATGCTCATTGAAGTGATATAGTAATAACATATATATTTTAATTTAGAGTCTACGAGTACGTACATTCATGCATATATCAACAAAAAAAAATTAAATATGTATACTCACATCATGTACGCTTCCACCTCCTCGCAATTGTTTAGCACATACCAATGCATGTCGTTTGTTTCTTATGGTGTTAACATTTAAAAATCTTTCTTACCATATGGTCAGGCAACATTGAAGAACACGGACAATCCATCGATCAGAATGTCGTCAACATCGACATTTCATTGTGGTCTCCTAAATTTGGTCTCCACTCTCTGAAGGTATATAGAGCAGAATGTCAGACATTCATTCATAATGTATGCCTCCACTATTGAACCTTCGGACCGTGCTTTGTTAGCGACGGCATTTTTGTATTCTCGCATCTCCCTATCCAATAAATTGTCAATTGATATATATATAATAAAAAATATAATAATGAATAATAAATATTACAATATCATGCAATTATCTTTCAATTGGATACATCCATCTTGTATGTACTGGCCGACCCAGTCTAGCCTCATGTGGAAGATGAACTAAAAGATGCACCATGATATTAAAGAAGGCAGGAGGAAATATCATCTCGAGTTTACAAAGAGTAATGATAATCTTCTTCTCTAATATATCGATCTGACTTCGCCTCAACATCTTCGCACATAAGTCCCAAAAATAAGTTCCCAAATCAAATAATGCATCGCACACATTATCTGGCAATAATCCATGCAAACCAACTGGGAGCACATATTGTAGAAGCATATGGAAATCATAACTTTTCATCCCGACGATCTTCCCATCTTTCGGCTTGATGCACCGTTTCAAGTTGGAGGCGTATCCATCGAAAAATTTTACTGATCTCCAATATGTGAGAAATTGATTTCTTTCTCTTCGGTTCAGTACATAACATGCCAATGGCTTTACCAACCTATACCCCCATTGAATCAAATGTAATTCCTTTCTAATCCACATGTCCTCCAAGTCAAGACGAGCCTTCACGATATCCTTCATTCTTCCTTCGATATTGAGAATGGTATAAAATATATTATCAAATATATTCTTTTCAATATGCATGACGTCAAACTTGTATTGAAGAAGAAGAATTTTCCAATATGGAAGATCAAACAACTTGCTCTTTTTTTCTCCAATTTCTGATACTTGTTCGCACGCCTACTTGGCTGACCGGACCCTTACCAAATATGACATCCTGTGAGTCGGATAGCTAATTTAAAATACTGTCCGTAGACCAGAACCTTGGCTGGACACGTCGTTCATGCTTGCCATTGAACTTAAGACTTCTCCTCCATCTATGATCATTCGACAAGAAACGTCGATGGCTGGTGAAACAAATCTTTCCACGAATACAGTCCGATGTAATATCATCGTTACAAATTGGGCATGCTTTATACCCTTTTGTACACCATCCAGAAATATTGCCATATATAGGAAAATCGTTAACTGTCCAAAGCAGTACCGCATGCATGCGAAAGATGCCTCCTGCAACATGATCATACGTTTTGCACCCTTCTTCTCACAAGTATTACAACTCTTCGATCAATGGCTCTAAAAATATGTCTATGTCTCTTCCAGGGGCACGGAGATTCGAGATCAACAAAGCCAGCAGATTAAAAGGTGATTTCATGCATTTCCAAGGCGGTAAATTATAAGAAAACACCATAACAGGCCACATACTGTATGTAGTGCTAAGATTACCATATGAATTAAATCCATCTGTTGCCAACCCTAATCTGACATTTCATGAATCAATTGCAAACCATGGATGTTCACGATCGAAATGTTTCTACGCATCTCCATCTGATGGATGTCTCATGACATCATCGTCGATGTTGTTTTCCTCCTTATGCCATCGCATGTCCCAAACAGTATGCCTTGACATGAATAATCGACGCAATCATCGCGTAATCGAAAGTACTGCAAAACCTTGCATGGTATTTTCTTTTTCTTTTTATCCTTACCACGACTTTCTTTCCATCTGCTTGAATGACAAATCGGACATGCTTGTAGATCTTTTTTGTCCTTCCGAAATAGAATACAATCATTCGGACATGCATGTATCTTTTCGCAACGTAAGCCCAGGTCATCGACTCCCAACCCAAGTCCTTTCAATAATTTTTTGACTTCGTAATGACTTGACGGAAGTAACTCTCCCTTATACAGTAGGTCCTTCAAAAATTTGAATAACCAATTAAACGAGTTATTTGACCACTTACCCAGTGTCTTCATATGTAAACGTCACTTTATGCATCTCTTAATAGGCGCTCGAATCTATCATTCACAGGCATATTACTGTCTTCAGCTTCTTGTCTTGGAATGGGATACTGATGTTCTGATCCCACTTCCACATTTGCTTCAAATAATTCCGGATGGAGATCCTCCAAAATTTCTCCATCTTCTGCACCAAGTGTTTGCCTTTCACGATTGGATGATCCACCTACTGATGATGCATTTGTGGGACTCCTGGGCAACATGCTCGAGCTAGTCGGCAAGTCTTTACCACGACAAGTCCATCTCTTGTAAGTCACATCTATATCGTGTTCGTATAAATGATTTTGAATGTCCAATAGGGTACACCAAAATAAATTCCTACATCGACGACATGGACAACAAACTTTTTCATCTTCTCTAGTGTGATTGGACGCCACATTCATGAAAGACGTCACACCCGCAATATACTCGGGACAGAACTTATTGCGCAATGACATTCAACCACGATCCATGCCTACATGTTTATGATATAAACTATACAATCAATCTTATGCAATAATAGTTGACTAACATCTTATATCCCCTGCCTATAGGGTGATGGTCCTATTCCATTCAGGAACGCAAGAATTTAATATTGCAATACATGTCTTCTACATCAAAAAAATTTTCGGCAGTATTTCGACATAGTTCCCCAGATACACAAACACTAAAATTATGCTATGTATCTAGAGAACATGATCGAAAATACCGACAAAACTCTCCGATGTAGAAGCACATGGTATGCAATATAAAATTCACTCACGTGCTCAAACTGTCCACAAGGATAATTCGAGGATAGTGTGTACAGCATCAATATTTTTTTCATTAAAAGATAAATATTGGTTCATGCACGCTATCCTAGAACGAAAATTCTAAGGTTTATAGATTTGTTATGCTATAATTAATATATTATTATTATAATTATTTTTTATTTTTAAACTATTTTCAGATCATGAACTATGCTTCAGAGTAAAGCAATAAATAATCATGCCTAACGACAAAAATCAATTAAAAAAAATAAAAACTTAAAAAATTATAAAAATTAAAAAAAATAAAAATTGTGGCCTGATCTTCCAACTCTCCTATAAATCCCACATAGAGAAAGAGATGGGTATCGAGATAAGCTGACGCCGGTAGCTGTGCAGCGACAGCGACGGCGGCAACCTACAGATAGACTGTGAGAGCCAGAGAGCCGTATATACCTGAGAGATCGCGGCCTGGTGGATTGCGACGGCAGGGCGACAACGACGATAGAGGCGGAGCGACAACGACGGCCCTAGGGGAAGCAACAACTGTAAGAGAGGGAGAGGAAGAGGGAGAGAGAGAAAGTGAGGGAGAGGGAGAAATCGGGGATGAAGACAACGGCAGTGGAGGGAGGACGACAGCGGTGGCCTCGATTCGACCGGCACGGTGGCGTCGAGGGAGGACGATGGCGGTGGCCTTGATTCGGACGGTGTGGTGGCGTGGAGGGCTTCAATCCGGCCATTGGCGCGCTCGATCGGAGAGGGAGGGGAGGGAGGACGACGATCGATGGCGGTGGCGTAAGAGAGCGAGAGACAAACGATTTGGCCGGTGCGGTAGCGTGGAGGATGCCGACTAGGGAGGACTTTAACCCAGTCGGTGGCACGCTCGATCGGAGAGGGAGGACGACGGCCGACGACGAGCTTGATCGGGGAGGGAGGACGACAACCGATGGCGGCGACGTGAGAGAGCGAGAGAGAGACGGGCGATTTGACCAGCACGGTGGCGTGGAGGGAGGACGCTGACCAGGGAGGGCTTTAACCCGGTCGTTGGCGTGCTCGACCGAAGAGGGAGAATGACAGCCGACGGCGAGCTCGACCGGAGAGGGAGCGACATGCTCGACGGCGTGGGACAGTGAGAGGGAGATCGGGCATTTTGAGGCAAAATTTTGCCCTAAAACAATTTTTTTTTCAACAAAACAATCTTTAGCGATGAAACAATTTCGTCATCAAATATAAAAATTTTGTCGCAAAAACTATATTTTTTGCAATAAAAATTTTTTCGTCACAAATAATTTTTTTTAGCGATAAAAAATTTATTTCGTCGCAAATAATTTTATGTTTGATGACGAAAAATTTATTTCGTCGCAAAAAAGTAAAAACTCTGGCAATAAAAAAAATTTCGTCATTAAAAATGCGCTTCTAGCAACGAAAATTAAAATTTCATGGCAAAAGATTCAAATTTTTTTCAACAAAATAACATTTAGCGCTGAAATATTTTCGTCGTCAAATATAAAAAATTTTATCACAAAAACTATATTTTTTTTGCAACAAAAGTTATTTCATCCCAAATAATTTAATTTTTAACGATGAAAATTTTGCTTCGTTGCAAATATTTTTTTTAGCGATGAAAATTTATTTCATCACAAAAAAATAAATTCTAGCGACGAAAAAAATTTGATCGTTAAAGATTTACTTCTAGCAATGAAAATTATAATTTCATCGCAAAAGATTTAACTTCTTGCGACGAAAATTTTTTTCGTCGCAAATACTTAATTTTAGGCAACAAAATTTTTTTTCATCGTAAAACATACTTATTTGCGACGAAAAATTTTTTCATTGCTAAAATTTCATCGCTAAACATCAGATTTCTTGTAGTGTATACCGAGGTATAGTGCTCCTACAAGAGCAAGTGACAAATTAGCCCCCATGAATTCCATCAGATAATCTTCTGAACCCATGTGTATTTTTCATCATTTGGCACACATCATCAATGCACTAAAAAGTGCAGCATTTATTGCTGGAAAAAATAATGCATTATTGACATGGGCCAAAAGACAAAAAAAAAACCCATGCATTTAATACTATCCAATACAATACACGGAAGTTATATCTGGCATTTAGTCATATGACCCACATATGACCTACTTTGAGAGTTGTTATGCCAGAAGCATTATAACTCTAGCTTTTTGGTATGTCTTTAGATTATTTAATACCTTTTTCCAATTCATTCTCCTGTATTTGGACAATAATCTTTTTCTTTTCACAAAGAAGTTTGCAAATTAAAATCATATATTATATAGAATATAACCAGACTCTAGTAGGCATTTGTCTATGTCAAAAAGTGTTTCCTTTTTAGTGTATACACACATGAAATTTTAAGACAATATCTAGAAGTTCATCATGTCATTACTATGTTAACCTAAAGCCTGAGGATCATAACCCATACTCAACATATCACTTTTAGGCTCGGTTCGGTATCAAATTCAACTTTTTAATCAATGACTTGTTTTATTGCCTTTAATTGCATCCATGAAAAGTTGGAACATTCTTGAAATTCTAATGTAATTCATGGCTGCAATGCACAAGTTTATATCATATTGTCCTTTTAATATAGTTCAATTTATATACAACTAGACATGTAAACCTCACATAAGGGTAGTAAAGATGGCTGAGATTGCCTAATCTTTTATTATTATTATTATTATTATTATTCACGATGCGCAATAACTACATTCTCTATTTGGAATGTCCATTTTTTTTCCTTATTTCTCTCCCTCAAAGTAGGAACTGAATTAAGTAGGTTATTTTTATTTGAGATAGAGAAATTAAAACAAAAAGGATATGACATGAAGAAAAATGAAGCCTCCTAAGAAGTCTTTGGCTTCAATATTAGATAAAGTGTTGAATTATGTTTATATAATATAATTACCTCAAAGAATACATATGTACACAAAGAAGAATGAAAAAAAAAGAGCATAATGGGCTGCTTTGCCTTAAGACAAACCTAAAGATCTATTAGCTTTTTTGGAGAAAGAAACTTGAGGACTAAACCCCAGAAACTTCCACAGATATTACTGTACCAGAAGGATTAAGTTTTTATTAGGCAAACCACATAGGTTCAAAAGGACAGAAAATATAAGTGGAAATCCGACATGGCACATCATGTCATTGACAGAATGCGCGTGACAGTGATTTCTATGCCCAAATAAATGGACCAATTCAGCCTGTTGCCTAATCTGCATATGTGGTGAACCTAATAGGTATCGAAAACTTGTTTGTTCTTTTCTGTGCAGAAAAGAAAACCAAAGCAATTATAGTTCCTGAATGATTGTATCTTAAATCAAAAATTAAAAAAAAAGGTTTCATTGCATTTCAGGTGCAGTAGATATATGCTTTGATCAGTTGATATATGTCTATATCTATATCTATCCATCTACATATGGTATTCTTGCATAGGATCTGGACAAGCACACATACATAAAAATGCATACACACATATATGAATGTACATATCAACCAAAATGTTTGATGCTGAAGTGGATCATCACATTATCTCTTTCATTTTTCTTTACTTTATAAATCTGATGAAAGAGTGTAAAGCCATTAAATAAGTTCATCACTGTATGTTTACATATATCTATCTTGTTATTAGTGGCTTGCATTTCTTATTATAAAGTTTAAAAAGTCATTGATTTACCACCTCACTAAAAAGCGGAACATACAGTTGTATCCATATGCAAACAAACTATCAAAGACGACTCTACAACCCTAACACCTAAGAGAGCATGACTTAATACAATGTATAAAAGTATAGGTAAGTCAAAGAAACACTAATAACAAAAATAATGGCATCAACACCATTAGTTCTCTGTTAATCAACCGAAAAACTTCTCCTAATTACCTGTAAGAAACATCAAAGTAAACTAAGTAAGATCAAATGGTACAGTTGTATTTACAATTAAAACCATGAAAAATATTATCCATACAAAAAGTGCACGTAAAAACAATCTTTCAATCCGTATAGAGAACCTCTATGTGGGCAATGAATCGGAGTACATAATCAATGACTGATATGATCTCCCCCCTACTGTTGGACCTAATTCAGCCATAGGCTTCCTTACTCAAGCTAGCCCACAACCACAGGCCACGGATTCTCAACCTAGCTGCTTCCTTGACCAGGATCTTATGGCCATGATATCCAACACAAGACTTGCTTGCATACATACATGCATGTATGATTTACATAAACGTACATCTCCGAGTGTTAACTCCATCATAATGCCATGCCATAAGATGCATATAACATGTCTTATATGCCAATCTGAACCAATCTCAACAGGTAAATATCTCTATGACTAAATCCCCAAAACAATTTGCAAATAAAGTGGATTAACTAGAAAAAAAATCTTTCTTTTGTCTGCATGGGTTGCTCAGGACTCAAACCCAGAACTAGTTGGATGGAGTAGATAACTTTTCTTTGTTGGAATAGAGGAAAAAGATCCCTCCACAAACTGTGCTTGTATTTTTCATCGCACACGACTATACACGTATACACGCATGTGTGTATGTGTATACAAACACACATACATACATATACACACGTATATACATATAGGTGATCAGAGCTGTTTATTATCATTTGCGTATCTTTTAGCACATGCATACAAAGTTCACCGTCTAAATATCGAACCCTATGTATATACCATCTTATTACAATGTTGGTATGTGGTTTAGTATGGTACAAGATAGCATACCAATTATCGGTATGATACGACATAACATACTAGTATGAGACCGGTACAATATAGTATACCCCATACCGGGTGGTACGGCAAACCATGCATGCATATCACAGGTGGTTTGGAAACTTTTGCAATGGATTAAAAGGAACCATTTGTCTGCTACTACTAGATTATTCAAAAACAATGGCACGTCAAGATTTGTGCTATCACTATATACACTGCCGTTTAGAATTCCAAATGAAACAAGATTATTTGCACATAAGAAGAGTTTCAGTAACTCTAGTAGATTTTCAGATTAAGTTTTTCAATTTAATCGGGAGGAAGGAACAAGAAAACCAACCCTTTTTGACCCCGACGAATACTCTTTACCACTTCCTTAACTCCTCTTTTTAGGCATTTCGACTCAGAAGCTGGAAAAATAATAGAAATTAATCATGTCAGATGAGCAAAAGAACAAGTCAAAACAAACTATAGATAAGAAAAAACTCACACACCAATGTAACTGATCAGAGACAAATTGAAACCCGATATCCCTCAAACGACGAAATTCAGTAAGGAACTCCACAACAACAATCAAGACAAAGAAAGAAATTTAATTACAAAAGGCAGCAGTTGAATACCACATGTAGGAGGAAAAAACTGTTAACGTGATCATACAAATTAGGAAAGCCAACACATCCAAATGAGAGGAAAGCAAGAAACGAGAGAGAGAGATCTTTTTAAATAAAATGGATAGGATTAGAGATGAATTCCAGAAAAATACAAAAATAGTAAAAAACAATTTAAAACATATGAGTAAACAATCGAGGTCATCAGAGTCTGATATCGAAGCGATTTGATAAGAACGGATGGTACCTCTTCGGACAAGCTTGAGTGTCCGCTTGCGGAGCTTCTTCCCGGCGAGGGGCTTGGCAATGGGGGCTAGCGCCATTAACTTCCTTCTCTCCTTTATCGATCTGCTCTCCGTCTCGCTATCGCTCCCCATCCTTCTTCTTTCTTGTCCCCCGCCTCTCGAGCCTCTCTTCCTTGCTTTCTTTCGCTATTTGAGAGGGCTGGGTAGGGCTTTACGAACTAGGGTTTTAGGGCGGAAGGGGAGACCCGCTCGAAAGGTCGTCTTGGTTTTGGGTTCGGTTTGGGTTTTACCAAAAACCGCGAGCCGGTAGTAGTTTCCTGGTCCGTTGGTTCCCTCCGCTCGGGTTCAAAGGATCAGCTTCACTTGTTTCCAGCCCCTTTTGTTAGGATGGCAATTGATCCGTTGTGAATCGCGTTTGGCCTGTATCCATATCCATTCAATAAGTAAAAACCTCATATTCATGTCCATTTTGTATCTATCTCAGATCGATCAAATACATATACTGATTAGATCGAATCAAATATATAAGAGAGATTGATTAGGTCAGATACATGTTGTTGCGGCCAACTCCCTTTCACTTGTCGCCGGTGAAGAGTACCTGCAAAATCAAGTCTTCACAGACTGGAGTTGTGTCCAGCGAAAATCTTTCGATGCTTAAGTCAGAGAGGAGTTGGTAAACAACTAATCAAAGATTTAGTGTGGCAGAGTCTCAGCTAAGAAATTGCCTTTATCCGTGCTGCTCGTTTACCTTCCTTTTATAGATGATTCTGATGTAATCGTCGAGCACGTGGTCTCACTTTTTATGGTGCTAGATTATTGGACCATAATCATGGAGTTAGTGGGCTGTTTATTTCTATTAATCGCCGTAACACGTAGTCGATAACCGTTCATAACATTTAGGGTATATTGAGCAGATAGGCCGACTATATGTCGGTAATACTGATATGTCGGTAGAGGTAAGTCGGTAGACGATCTGGATGACCATCGGCTGGTAACTTTGATATGCCGATGGTCTTCGGTCAGAGGTTGATCAAGTCATTTGTTGTTGATCGATAATAGCCGACTGTCGGTCGGTCAACCGATTATGAGTCAGAGTAATATGTTTATTTGATCGATGTAGAGTTGGAGTCGGAGGTCGATTGATTTGCCTCAACAGTTGCCCCCCACTCCCACGTCCAAGGTAGCTCGATGTGTATTTCATCACATGGCTTATCACATTGAATGAAGAGAGTTGCCATATGTCACCTCGAGCCCCGACTTGACTGCTAGTCACCTTTGAGTACGAGAGTTCTTCGACTGTTTTGTCGTTTCGATGGCTGCAAAACCATCATTAGGCTGTCATGTCGATAGGATAATTCGGTATCAGATATCTGTATCGGACGTCGTTTTAGAAAGATAATTCGACGTCAGACGATATGATCTTAACTAGTAGATTTTGGCCATGTGTTCGAATGTTATTGGATTGGAGTTGTTCATGCGGATGACGGTGAGGTGGCACGATCAGGAGCAGATGCGTCGAACCGTCCGATCAATGGTCGGTTCGGATATTGCCATATGTCGTCATTTGATGAGACTCCAATTTGACCACTTCTATCCTGACCATTGAGAGATCCTATATATATATGGTTGCTTTCGGCCAAACTTTTACTTTACATTTTCTCTTCTGCTGCAGAAACTCTGCCAAAAAGTTGCCCCAGCGTTAGAAGACTCCGATCCTTTCTTCGTCTTCTTTTTTTATTTTCAGATTAAGTCTTTTTGTCCTTTCTTGGGTCCATCTTTTTTTTGATTCTCTTCAGTTTTCTCCTCCAATGGCTAGGGTCTCTTCTTCTCGGGATAGTCGATCGGAGAATCCGATCGACGACTCCCCATCGGATCTAGAAGTGGAGGCTTCTTCACTTTCTGAGCCGACTGTTGAGCGGCTCCAGGAACAATATTATATCTCAGAGCAGTATCAACTCTTTGCATCTGTGCCAATGGTCGGGTAAACTCCCCTCCTTCGGACCAGGTTGCCTTCTATGTTGAAGACCTCAAAGCAGGTCTTCAATTTTCGATTCCGAAGTTCGTCCGGAATCTTCTGGACTACTATGGTCTCTATCCCGCTTAGCTGGCATCGAATTCGGTCCGACTAAAAATTAGTTTTGCTTTGTTGTGTCGGTTAGTACCGACCAAGCCTCATTCTTCTCTTTTTCATTTCTTTTTTGTTCTCCGTCTCCATCCAAAGACCAAGGGTTGGTGGTTTTTCAACCCAAAAAAGGGTCTCTCCTTCATTATCGATCTTTCATCATCTATTTATAGATGGAAGAACTAATTTTTCTTCGTCGCTTCTTCTCTTCCTTGGGGCTTCCCTTCGCACTGGGGTGATCTAAGTATCGGCCCCAACGAGAACAGTCGGGTGGAAATCGACAATCAGAAAGACTTTCATTGATTGAAGGATATGGTGGTCCCACTGCAGAGTGTGCTGATGATCGAACAAGCTCTCTACGATGTCAGTCTTAGTTCGGTCATCAATTTAGGTATAGCATAGTCGATCATTTTTATTTTTTCTTTGTTTATTTTCTGAATTGTACTGATTTTCTTGTTCTGATCGTAGTTATGCAGCTGAGGGCGTGAGTATCAACCGTCGATATTCATCAGTATGCTGCCAAGAAGAGGGCAGCGGCATCCGAAGTTGGACCCTCTCGAACATCGAAGAAGGATCGGGCAACTACATTTGCATCGATGAGAAAATCTGACGTACCATCAGCATTAGTTCTCGAGCCGATTCTAGTACTGTCGGCTCCGACAGTGCTCCCCAACGTGCCGTCTACTGAAGAGAGGGCTGCCGCAGCAATATCGGTGACTCCACCAACTGAGGTTTGGGCCTAGATGGAAGCCGTGGTCGAACCCCAACAATCAGCAACTGTGCCAGTTACTCCCCCAGAGGGGCTCTCTCGGGCGCAGTCAAGCTCCAGCTTCCCTGTATTTTCAAATGTGGGACCGCTGACAGAAGACCGAGAGAAGGCACCGATGATTTCAACGGATGATGCAACATTGGTGGGTTACACGGTTCACTTTGACATCAGAGTGTCCAAAGATGAGTCGGTCTTGGCCAATTCGACATTGGCCAGGCTACTCATCCAAGCTGCTCTTCTCCCGATCGATTGGGAGAACAGAAAGAATAGAACTGTCATCGAGATATTCTCTTCTTTTTACCTGATGATGCTCGGGGTAAGTTTTATTTCACATTTTTTTTTGTGATCTGATCCGACATATCCTCTGTTTACAGTTGGTACATGATATGTTCGATCTGGAGGCCGACTATGGGATGGTTGCTGACTTCCGTCGAACATGGATAAATAAAATGGTGGCCGCCAATACTGAGAAGGTGGCTGCCCTTGAGCAACTTCGGGCGGCGGTCGAGCGAGAGGCAAAGCTTCAGGAGGAAGTCTCCCGCCTATCTGTCGACCTTCAATTTTCGGGAGTTGAACTTGAGTCGGCTCGTCAAAGCATCTCGGCTCTTGAATTATGGATTAAGAGCAAGAAACATTCCATCCACCGACTTTGACGAGAAAGAGACAGGTGCATCCTTAAACTCGAAGCCAAACGTGGACGACATCGGACCAACCTGAAAAGGTTGGCATTGGCCCATGAGGAATCGGCTTCCGCAAGAGCTGATGTAGAGTTGGCTAGGATGAATGCAGAGTCGACAAGGGTTGCCCTGAACCGAGCAAATGAGGATTTCAAGAATTTAGAAGAATTCAAAGAAGAGATCCTCGAAGATGGATTCGCTTCCTACTACGTCGGGTATAAAGACGGCTGAGATGTGGTCGAAAAATTATACCCAGATCTTGACTTGAGCAGCATCATCCCTCCAGCATTAGAAGATGGAGCTGTTGAAGAAGATGCCACGCCAACTCAAGATGGAGCACCGATAGCACCAAAAGTTGTCCAAGTCTCAGATGCTACACCGGAGCAAAGAGATGGAGACCGCGACTGATGATCGGTGCAATTTTATTTTCTTTTTGTAATCAAATACTTATAATTGGACTTTGATCTAATTTTGTAATCTTCTCTTTTCAATGAATGAAAAAAATTTTTCTAAGTATAAACTCTCTTCTGTGTGTTTGTAATATTGTAGAGTAATTATCGAATTACCGAATATCAATCGGCAAACTGAACGTTTGATAGTACTTGTAGAATTCATTTGTTAGTCGAATATCTATTTAACTATCGAAAATCAATCGATAAACCATACGTTCGACAGGACTTGTACAATCGTCTATTAGTTGGATATCCATTTGACATACTTTGAAGCATTAGGATAAATGGTAATAAGCCGAATACCCTGCGTCCGACCTTAGTCGGGTTAGTACGTCAAGTTATTTGATAATTGATGGTAAGTCGAATATCCTTCGACCGATCGTAGTCAAGTCGGTATAATTTCAATCTGATCTTGATCGTATTGGCATAGTATTCTGCTTAGTTAAGACTAAGTCGGCATAATAGTCATTCAACTATGATCGACTTTTACAGTGGAAAGCTGGGATATATTCGGTACCGAGACACATTCGGTATTGTGGCTTTTTTATGTTCAAATCTTAAAATTTGTAAATAAAACCGCAAGCGCACGGTGTGCAGAGTAGCACGACCAGCGAGTACGGGTCGATCCCACAGAGACTTGGTTTTAAAAATGATTTTCAAATCTATGCTCAAGCGAGCTTTAACAAAAATCGAAAGTTGTTTGCTAAAGACAATAAGACTAAGGATCTAGGGTTTTTGAATCCACTAGATCTAGATTAGGGAATTCTACCTAGAATTTTTCTTATTGATCCTAACGACTACTCCTCTTGTCTTTCTCAAGCATAGATTATGAAGGGACTAAGGCCCAACGATAACCCATCAAGATTCTTTACAGGGGAGTAGTAACTAGGATCCCTTAGGGTTTTCTCCTCCTATGCACTGAATCAAGCATGAACTATGAAGGGACTCTGACCCAACTGTAGTTCATCAAAAATTCTTGGCAAAAGAGGAAGAAAAAGAAACCCTAAGAAAAAGAAAGAATCCTATGTAAAATCCCTACTCATGATCTAGCTTCATCGCAAACCCTAGAAGGGATGCTTAGCTAGACATGATCTAAATCTACTTACAAAATTTAAATACAGAAAAATAAACTACCCTAATTTCATAAATTAAACTATCCTAATTGCATAAATTTAAACTGCATAATTTAAACTAACCTAATTGCATAAAATTAAATTGCATAAATTAAAGAGATGAAATTGCATAAAAAGAAGATTTTATATATAAAAAAAAATTTATTACAAAAATCTCAAAGCTCGAGGCTTGAAAAGAGAGCTAAAAACCCCACTATCTAGGGTTACAAGCTTGATCGGAAGGAAGAATACCTAAAACAAGGGCCTTTGGGGGCTTTTTATAGGCATTTGGGGGTTATAAGGTTTTCAAAACTTCCGATGTGGGACTAAGAGGTTTTAGGGGGTTTATGGTGCGCCGATTGGTCCATGGTCCATGCGCCTGTTGCTGTGGACCAGGCGGCTAACCAGATCACCAAATCAGTTGATTTTTGACCAATTTTGATCTGATTTGACTCGGGTTTGACCCAATTGAGTCTTCTTTCTTCATTCTTCAATTCCTGGGTCAATTTAACTCCGTTTTGCATAAAATTTGCGCCGTTGGAATCCTCTTTCCTTGTTCTTTCTATTGATGATCTCTTCTTCTGCAAAATATAATAACAAGTATCAATTTCTTAATAAAGTTAGATAATTTAGATATTAATTGATACTTTTTATGTCAATTTGTGACATAAATCACACCCCCCAACTTAATCATTGCTAGTCCCTTAGCAATGTACCAAAATAAGATCATATTCCAAAAAGATCCTTCCTTTGCAAATTAATTTAAGATCGAAATTCAAGAAGTTTTCTAGTATTACTAAGTAATGAGCTTCGAATTAGAATCGGTAGTCAGTCTACTTAGAAGCTTTCTTAGAGTACACTTAAAGTTTTATAGCACTTGTGTGAGTGATAACTAACTTAGTATTTCAGTATTAACTTGTACAGGCCAATTGTATCATTTTTCATAACTTAGTTCGATTAATTTTCTATACACCCCAGATTAAACAAAGAACTAAGGTAGCTTTCACACTGTTTTTTTTTTTTTTTTTTTTTTTTTTTTTTTTTTTTTGCTGAGCATCCTGGCCTTCCCACCACCGTTTGACGCGAATCTCAACACTTGACTTAGGTGAAGAGACCCGGTTACTAGGCTTAGGGCAATCCACATTTACTCTGTGTTTTGCATTTTATTTCAGGCAGGTAGCTCTTTCCTTAAATTCAAATTTCTTCAATTGGGGTGTAGAGAAAATTATCTAATTTAAATAATACTCAAATCCTTAATTGGCCTTACAATTAACACCTACTTTACCTTGTTAGTGTGCATGTGCAATTGGAAGTGCTAATAGTCTTTAAATGACCTAAGCCACCAAGAGTCTAACCAGCTAATCTTCTCCGTGACTCACTACATTAGCAAATACTTTCTAACTTACTCTTATTTCTTTTATAGATTAATTTATTTCATATATATATATATATATATATTTATTATTTTTTTATTTTTTTTTTACATAATATATTAAATGCAAGAAATAACTCATAGTGGAAGGAAAAGGAAATGATAACACCTGATTTTGTTCAAGCTCTCCCCTCAACTTGACCGACATTGTCCCCAATGGAGTTTATCTAATTTATTTGTCCTAAGCAAACTGAAAACAAAGAAAGCATTAGAAATTAAATAAGCTGGGTTGCCTCCCAGAAGCGCTAAGTTTTATGTCTTCAGCCAGACCAAACCTCGAAGCAACTTAATCAGAATAAGTTGGTTCATAAAGAACCATGGCATCTTCAACAGTCTTGACAGGTAATTCCAAGAATGGTTTTAATCGTTGACCATTAACTTTAAAGATAACACCATTACTTGGGTTTTCAATCTCAACAGCTCCGTGTGAAAAAACTTCCTTTACTAAAAATGGTCCTGTCCATCTAGACCTGAGCTTTCCTGGAAATAGATGTAATCTAGAGTTATATAAGAGCACCTTTTGTCCGATATTGAAAGTTTTTCTTATAATTGATTGATCATGAAATGCTTTGGTTCGTTCCTTGTATATCCTTGCATTTTCATAGGCTTCATTTCTAAGTTCTTCTAATTCATTCAATTGAAGCTTCCTATGGTTTCCAGCATCGTTCAAATTTGTATTTAGTTGTTTGATGGCCCACATGGCTTTGTGTTCTATCTCAATAGGCAAGTGACATGGTTTACCAAACACAATCCTATAAGGAGACATTCCTAGATTGGTCTTGAAAGCGGTTCGGTATGCCCAAAGTGCATCAATTAATTTTAAAGACCAATCCTTTCTATTGGCATTAACAGTTTTTTCCAGGATCTGTTTGATTTGTCGGTTTGACACTTCAACTTGCCCACTAGTTTGAGGATGATATGGTGTGGCCAATTTGTGGGTGACATTATACTTTTTCATCAATGTTGCAAAAGGTCGGTTACAAAAATGGGTTCCCCGATCACTAATGATTGCCCTAGGAATACCGAAACGGGAGAGAATATTTTCTTTAAGAAACTTAATGACCATTTTGCTATCGGGTGTTCTACATGCAATTGCTTCTACCCATTTTGAAACATAATCAACTGCTACTAGAATATATTCATTTCCAAAGGAATTTGGAAATGGTCCCATGAAATCGATCCCCCAAACATCAAAAACTTCAACTACCAAGATTGGGTTGAGTGGCATCATGTGTCGCTTGGTGATTCGGCCCATTTTCTGACATTGAGCACAATTTTTACAATATTCGTGAGCATCCTTAAACAAATTGGGCCAATAAAAACCACATTGGAGAACCTTAGCAGCAGTTTTCTTAGACGCGAAGTGACCCCCACATGCTTGATCATGACAAAAAGATAAAATATTCATGACTTCGTTATCTGGGATACACCTTCTAATAATTTGATCAGGACATTGTTTAAAAAGATAAGGATCATCCCAAATGAAATACTTCACTTGGGCAAAGAATTTATATTTATCCTGCTTAGTCCAATGAGAAGGTATCTTGCCTATGGCTAAATAATTTACAATATCAGCAAACCAAGGTTCAGTAGACAAAGACATGAGTTGCTCATCTGGGAAAGATTCATTGATGGGTGGTTCACTAGATGGTGCAACTGGAATTCGGGACAAATGATCTGCTACAACGTTCTTAGTGCCTTTCTTGTCCTTAATTTCTAGGTCAAATTCTTGAAGGAGCAAAATCCATCTGATTAAACGTGCCTTGGCATCCTTCTTTGCTAGGAGATGTCTAATGGCTGAGTGATCGGTGTAAACAATGGTGTGGGTCCCAACCAAATAAGATCTAAATTTCTCTAAAGCAAAGACAACGGCAAGGAACTCCTTCTCAGTTGTGGTGTAGTTAAGCTGCGCATCATTTAAGGTTTTACTTGCATAATATATCACTCTAGGCAGCTTATTTATTCGTTGACCTAAGATTGCGCCCACAACATGATCGGACGCATCACACATTAATTCAAATGGTTCAGACCAGACAGGAGGATGAATGATTGGAGCTGATACAAGTGCATTTTTTAGAAATTCAAAGGATTCCAAGCACTCATGAGTAAATTCAAATTTAGTATCCTTTGCCAAAAGATTAGTCAGTGGACGTGCTACTTTGCTAAAGTTGGCAATAAACCTTCTATAGAATCCAGCATGACCTAAAAATGAACGTATTTCTTTCACAGATTTAGGTGGTGGAAGACTTGCAATTAGATCTATTTTGGCCTTGTCCACTTCAATCCCCTTTTTAGAAATGACATGGCCAAGAACTATTCCCTGTTTGACCATAAACTGACATTTTTCCCAGTTGAGAACTAGGTGCTTCTCCTTACATCGTTCTAGAACTAATTGCAGGTGATTCAGACACTCGGAGAAGGTTAGACCAAAAACAGAAAAGTCATCCATAAAAATTTCTAGAAATCGTTCTATCATATCTGAAAATATGCTGATCATGCATCTCTGAAAGGTTGCCGGTGCATTACATAGTCCAAAGGGCATTCGTCTATAGGCAAAAGTACCAAATGGACAGGTGAATGTAGTCTTTTCTTGATCTTCAGCGGCTATGGGGATCTGGTTGTAACCGGAGTATCCATCAAGAAAACAGTAAAACTCTTGTCCGGCTAGTCTTTCCAACATTTGATCAATAAATGGCAAAGGAAAGTGATCTTTCCTTGTCGCAGCATTCAACTTTCTATAGTCTATACAGACCCTCCATCCCGTTTGGGTCCTAGTTGGGATAAGTTCGTTTGCATCATTTTGGACCACTGTTACCCCAGATTTCTTGGGTACTACTTGAACTGGGCTTACCCAAGAGCTATCAGAAATAGGATAAATTATTCCACTATCTAGGAGTTTCAGAATCTCCTTTTTAACTACATCCTTCATAACTGGATTAAGCCTTCTTTGGGCTTCTCTTGTTGGTTTAGCCTCTTCCTCTAAGTATATTCTATGTTGAACTATAGAAGGGCTTATTCCTTTGATATCTGCTATGGTCCAACCTATTGCCTCTTGATTTGCTTTTAGAACTGACAATAACTCCTCCTCTTGCTTGGGATCTAGGTCTGATGCAATAATTACAGGCAAAGTTTCTTTGGGTCCTAGATATGCATACTTGAGATGTTCTGGGAGGGGCTTCAGTTCTAAAATGGGTGCTTCCTCTATCGATGGTTTAGGTGATGAGTTCACCATCTCAATGATTGGTTCAGTAGGAAGTGTCGATTCCTGATTAATCTGATTTTCTTTAAGTATTTCATTGACATCCTCAGACTCATGGATTAACCAGGGGTTAGACTCTAGGTCGATTTCATCATCACTAATGTCAATGGATTCATAAATACCATCTTGGACTACATTGACATCAGCATGAGAAGAGGATTCCTGTTCTAAGTTAAAAACATTAAGCTCAATGGTCATATTTCCAAAGGATAACTTCATTAGACCATTTTGACAATTGATTTCAGCATTGGCCGTAGCTAAGAATGGTCTTCCTAAAATGACAGGTATATGTCCTTTAGGATTCGCAACTGGCTCAGTCTCTAAAACAATAAAATCTACAGGAAAAATGAAAATTTCAACCTTTATCAGAACATCCTCGACCATTCCCTTAGGGATCCTAAGAGATCTATCGGCTAACTGTAATGTGATCCCAGTAGGTTGAAGTTTTTCTAATCCTAGTTGTTCATACACCGAATATGGAAGGATATTCACACTAGCTCCTAGATCTAGCAAGGCCTTTTTTATATTGGTTTCTCCAATAACACAAGAAATTGTTGGAGCTCCAGGGTCCTTATATTTAATTGGCACATGGCTAGATAGGTATGAACCGACACTTGCAGCCAAAAATGCTTTCTTTGGTACATTAGTGGTCCTTTTCCTAGTGCAGAGATCTTTTAAAAATTTGGCATAAGTTGGAACCTGATGGATTATATCTAAAAGAGGAATATTAACTTGGACTTGTTTAAATACCTCTAAAATTTTGTCTAAATGTTCAGATTTATTGGATTTCAGTCTGTTTGGAAAAGGAGCTCTAGGACTTTTAAGTACTGGACTAGGTGAATTTTCAGTTTCTGGTGCTTGAGGTTGAAAGGTAGTAGTTTTAGAAGGTGACTCGGCAGATGAGTCATCTATATCATCAAGTGCAACTACCTTATTGTCTATTTGTTTTTCTGATCTTAAGGTATGAATGGCATTTATACCATTAACTTGGTTTCCTTGTTGGGGTCGTGGACCATTTTGGTTCCTAGGATTTGGCTCATGTTGGCTAGGTAACCTACCATGTTCTCGTTCACTAATGGTCGAAGCCAGCTGACTTACTTGCATTTCCAGACGGGCTATAGCTTGGGTGTTATTATTTATGAGTTGACCCGTAGTTTGCATAAAGCTGGTATGTGTTTTCATCATGGCTTCTAGGCTTTTCTCTAAAGAGGTAATTTTTTTGTCATTATCATGGAAGCCTGGCGGGTTGTTCATCACTGGGTTGGACCTTAGATTTTGCTGATTGAAATTTGGATTACCTACATTAGGATTCTGGGACCATGAGAAATTCGGGTGATTCCTCCAACCTGGGTTATATGTGGGTGCATAAGGATTGTTCAATGGTCCTTGATAGGTGGCATTCACCTGTGCACACTCATTCGAGTAGGAACATTCTTCTAAGACATGGTTTGGTGCATTGCACCCTTTACACATGGGTGCAGATATTTGATTTATATTGGCTGGTCTCTGTAATTCTAAGGCTTCCAATCTACGTGTTAAGGTTGCAATCTTGGCCTCTGATGCTAAGGTTGGTTGAATTTGATGCATTCCTCCTCTTGAAGGTGTAGCTTTATCAGGTTCCCTAGTTGTTTCCCACTGTAAATTTTTCTCGGCTAGGTCTTCTAAGAATTGCCAAGCTTCAGTAGTTTCTTTGTCCATAAATTGACCTTGGCACATGGACTCTAGCATGGTTCTTGAGTTTGAATCTAACCCCTCATAGATGATCTGGCATAGTCTCCAAGTTTCTATTCCATGGTGTGGGCATTGGGTCAAAAGATTCTTGAAACGATCAAAGTACTTCCAAAATGATTCACCAGCTAGTTGGTAAAATTGATTTATTTCATTCCTAATCCTAGCTGTTTTATGATGGGGAAAATATTTTTTTAAAAATGTTCTCACAAAGCCCTCCCAGGTAGTGACAGAATAGTTTGGCAGACTATAAAGCCACTTCTTAGCATTGTCCTTAAGGGCAAAGTTGATTAATCTAAGTTTGACCTCATCCTCTGTTAATTGCAGTTTCATGGTTGCACATACCTCCTCAAATTCTCTAATAAATATATAAGCATCCTCTAATCCTGTGAATTTTGGAAGCATATTTATGATTTGAGGTTTGATTTCAAAATTGTTAGCTGTGGGTTGTGGCAACCTGATACAAGATGGTTGGATGGAGCCAACTGGATAACACAAATCCTTAAGGGTCATGGGTTGGATTGGTTCAGCCATTGGAACAACAGGAATTGACTCAATTCTAACTAGACGACCCGACACTCTTCTCCACACACGAAGTGTACGGTTCTCGATGTTTATACAATTTTTTTTTTTTAATAAAATTTTTATGTATAAGGAAAAGAAAGAAAAGAGAAAAAGTTCTAAAGAGAAGATCCTAAGGAGTCCTAAATCTAAAGAAAAGTAACCAAATTAATTTAAATTTTAATTTTTTTTTTTTTTCAAACAAGTGAATCAATAAATTAAACTCAATCTATCCTAGGGTTAACCTAAATCTAGACAGCTCCTAACTGTTCCAAGATGACCCTTCAAACCTTCCAAGTGGAGATTGATCAACTAGTTAGCCAGGTAAGTATAAGAGGTGGGAGGTTCACTCATCGTTGCCTTTCTAGACACCAAACGAGTTGGCCAGGCCAGCAACTGAACCAATTTAACAAACCACCCTCAGGGACTTGCCTAGACACCAACTAATCAAACAACTCAAACTTGGTAGAACTCTTAGGGTTCCTTGTCCTATTGAGCTCGAATTCCTTAAGGTTGACGTCTAATTGATTTTAAGATTAAAAGTCTAGGTAATGCAATATGATGGAGATGGTTTTTGGGCTAAGGAAGGGTAATGAAATCCCCATCTTATCTTGTTAATGGGTTGATGCCCTTAGATTAATTATGAAAATGCAAATACAAATAAACAAGATGACTAAGAATGTAAAAGATTTTAATTTAAATTTTTTTTTTATTTTGATATTTTACTTCACGATTATGAAATGTCTTTTGTTTTGTTTTATATTTTTTTTTTTGTGATTAAGTAAATTCAAATGATTAGGTCTAAAAGCAAAAGTAATTAACTAAAAATAATAAAAGAGAAATTAGAAGCGTACCTGAGTTTTCCAGCAATCACCAACTAAATATAGAAACCTAAAGAAAAAAAAAAGAGAGTTATAACGCACGAAGAACAAATATTTGAAAATAATTTAAAACGCCAAATCCCCGGCAACGGCGCCAAAAACTTGATATTCAAATCTTAAAATTTGTAAATAAAACCGCAAGCGCACGGTGTGCAGAGTAGCACGACCAGCGAGTACGGATCGATCCCACAGAGACTTGGTTTTAAAAATGATTTTCAAATCTATGCTCAAGCGAGCTTTAACAAAAATCGAAAGTCGAAAGTTGTTTGCTAAAGACAATAAGACTAAGGATCTAGGGTTTTTGAATCCACTAGATCTAGATTAGGGAATTCTACCTAGAATTTTTCTTATTGATCCTAACGACTACTCCTCTTGTCTTTCCCAAGCATAGATTATGAAGGGACTAAGGCCTAACGATAACCCATCAAGATTCTTTACAGGGGAGTAGTAACTAGGATCCCTTAGGATTTTCTCCTCCTATGCACTGAATCAAGCATGAACTATGAAGGGACTCTGACCCAACTGTAGTTCATCAAAAATTTTTGGCAAAAGAGGAAGAAAAAGAAACCCTAAGAAAAAGAAAGAATCCTATGTAAAATCCCTACTCATGATCTAGCTTCATCGCAAACCCTAGAAGGGATGCTTAGCTAGACATGATCTAAATCTACTTACAAAATTTAAATACAGAAAAATAAACTACCCTAATTTCATAAATTAAACTATCCTAATTGCATAAATTTAAACTGCATAATTTAAACTAACCTAATTGCATAAAATTAAATTGCATAAATTAAAGAGATGAAATTGCATAAAAAGAAGATTTTATATATAAAAAAAAATTTATTACAAAAACCTCAAAGCTCGAGGCTTGAAAAGAGAGCTAAAAACTCCACTATCTAGGGTTACAAGCTTGATCGGAAGGAAGAATACCTAAAACAAGGGCCTTTGGGGGCTTTTTATAGGCATTTGGGGGTTATAAGATTTTCAAAACTTTCGATGTGGGACTAAGAGGTTTTAGGGGGTTTATGGTGCGCCGATGGGTCCATGGTCCATGCGCCTGTTGCTGTGGACCAGGCGGCTAACCAGATCACCAAATCAGTTGATTTTTGACCAATTTTGATCTGATTTGACTCGGGTTTGACCCAATTGAGTCTTCTTTCTTCATTCTTCAATTCCTGGGTCAATTTAACTCCGTTTTGCATAAAATTTACGCCATTGGAATCCTCTTTCCTTGTTCTTTCTATTGATGATCTCTTCTTCTGCAAAATATAATAACAAGTATCAATTTCTTAATAAAGTTAGATAATTTAGATATTAATTGATACTTTTTATGTCAATTTGTGACATAAATCACTTTTACAATAATAATCAGAGTATAATTGATATATTAATTTTTACAGTAAAAAATTGAAATATAATCGATAGTCGATGAATTGACTGTCCATCTGTCGGTTCATTACCACTTTATAGTTGTTTGAAACTTATAATTTTGAAATTCAATATTTTATTCTAAATAACGTATACATGGATAACTTTATTGATAATACATTTTCAAATTGTCTGCATTCCATATTTGGGGAATGATTATTTTTTCTAGAGTTTCTAACCGATATGCGTCCGATCGAAGTGTCTCCATTATTTTGTAGGGTCCTTCCTAGTTCGGAGATAACTTTTTCTGATCAAGAGGTCTTGAGACTTCTGCTTTCCCTAAGACCAAATCTTCAAGACGGAAGACCTTCGGTTTAACTTTTGTATTGTAATACCGGACTATCCTTTGTCGATAGGCTACCATCCGAAGTTGAGCTTACTGTCGGACTTCTGAAAATAGATCTAGATCGGCTCTCCAATATTCAGCATTGCTCGGATCACTGTATTGCTCAACCCTTGTTGAAGGTAATTCGATCTCAAGTGGAATTATTATTTCTGTTTCATAGGCTAAATTAAATGGCGATTCTCCTATTGGTATATGAGGAGTCGTTCGGTATGCCCATAAGATCGGATATAGTTCTTCTGTCCAGAGGACTTTAGCTTCATTCAGTCTAATTTTGAGTCCATGCAGAATTATTCGGTTAGTTACTTCCACCTCTCTATTGGATTGTGGATGGCCGACTGATGTGAGTTTATGCATAATGTGAAACTTCGCATAGAACTCTTTAAAGTTCTGATTATCGAATTGCCGACCATTGTCAGTGATGATGGTGTGTGATAAACTGAATCTACCTGTAATTGATTTCTAAATGAAGTCTTCTATCTTACTCTTAGTGATTTGTGCCAGAGGTTCAGCTTCTACTCATTTGGTAAAGTAGTCGATGACGACCACTATGAACTTTCTCTGATCAGATGTCCGAGGAAAGGACCAAGTATATCAATCTCTCATTGTGCGAAGGGCCATGCGCAATAATTGATGTTAACTGACTTGCTGGTTGGTATTGTATATTTGCATATCTCTGACATGGTTCACACCTTCGAATAAGTTCAGTCACATTTTTCTTCATAGTGGGCCAATAATATCTTTGTCATAGGATCTTGTAAGCTAGAGCTTTGCCCCTCAAGTGATTTTCACAAATTCTTTCATGAACCTCTCTGAGTGCATAATCGACATCTATTGGTCCCAAATACTTCGGTAAGGAAAGAGAGAACGATCTTTTGTATAGATGACCATTCATTAAAATGTATTGAGAGGCCATCCATCTAAGTCATTTGGCTTTTGAAGGATCAGCAAGGAGAGTCCCATCAGTCAAGTACTGGACAATCGAATCCATCAAGTTTGGTTCATCAGTGAGTTGTAGCACTTTCTTGACTTTATCAATACTCGGCTGTTCGAGACATTCGACAAATGTCCGACTCAGTAAGTTGAAAAAAGTAGTTGCGAGCCGTGAAAGTGCGTCGGCTCGAGTATTTTCTATCCTTAGGATGTGAAAGATTTCAAAATACTTTAATGTTAAAGTTAGATCTTTCACTTTATGAAGATACTTCATCATAATAGGGTCTCGGACTTCAAACTCGCTCTTAACTTGTCCAACAATCAATTACGAATCGGTGAAGACCTTTAGGCTGTCGATGTCAAGCTTCCTGATAATTTTTAAGCTGGCTAAGAGTGCTTCATATTCGGCTTGATTATTCAAAATTTTGAAATTGAATCAAAGGACGTATTCGATAAGAACCCCTTCAGAATTTGTAAGGATGAGACCAGCTCCACTGTCTTGTGCATTAGATGCTCCATCAATATGTAGCACCCATGCTGACGTCAAGTCGGGTTCGAAAGTTATGGCCTGCTTTATTGTGGCTTTATCTTTAGATTTATTATCGAGTATTGTATATTCGGTGATGAAGTCAGCTAAAACTTGTGCCTTCATTGATGGTCGTAGGTGATATTGTATATCAAATTTACCAAGCTTTATTGCCCACTTTGCCATTCGACCTGATATATCAGGTCAATGTAGGATTGCCTTCAACGGCTGGTCTGTCAAGACAACGATGGGTGTGCTTGAAAATATGAGCGAAGTCGTTGCGAAGATATAATTAGAGCATAGATTATTTTCTCTGCTTTTAAATATCTCACTTCGACATTGTGAAGCACCTTACTGGTGTAGTAAATCGGTTATTGAATTTGATTTTCATCTTCTTGGATGAGTACTGAATTGACCGCTTCTATTGAAGTTGTCAAGTAGAGATACAGAGTTTCTCCCATCTTTGGTTTTATCAGTAGTGGCGGGAATGCAAGATATTTTTTTGTATCTTCAAAGAATTACCGGCATTCATCCGACCATAAGAAATCCTTTGTTTGCCATAGGATCTTGAAAATGACAAGCATTTTTCGGCCGATCTCAAAATGAATCGGCTAAGTGCGGTGATTCTTACATTGAGTTGCTGTATCTCTTTCTTTAAGCTCGGATGCTTAATATTGATGATGGCCTTTATCTTTTCGGGATTGACCTCGATTCCTCGTTATGACATAAGAAATTTAAAATTTTTTTTGAAAGTCACTCCAAATGCATATTTAGTCGGATTTAACTTCATCTGATGTCGTCGAAGTATGCTAATGGCTTCCTTCAGGTTTCGAACATGATCTAAAGTTTGAGGGCGTTTCACCAATATATCGTCCACATAAACTTTCATGTTTCACCTGATCTGTGCTTTGAAGATCTTATTGATAATTGGCTCCCATATTTTTTTAACCGAAAGGCATCGCTTTATAACAGTATATGCCCTTGTTGGTTATGAAGGCTGTGTGCTCCTCGTCTTCGGGTGCCTTTTGAATCTGGTTATATCCGACGAAGGCATTCATGAAGCTCAAGAGTCGGTGCCTCGAAGTTGCATCAACTAATTGATCAATTTTTGACAAAAAAAAACTATCTTTTGGACAAGCTTCGTTCAGATTTGTGTAGTTGATGCAGATTCTCCATTTTTCATTGACCTTTCTCACCATCACTACATTGGCGAGCCATTCAGGATAAGTAGCTTCTCTGATGAAGTCAGCTGCGCGGACCTTGTCGACTTCTTCATCGATAATCTTCTGTCTTTCAAGAGCAAAAGATCTTTTCTTCTATCTCACCAACTTGACTTTCAGATCAATATTGAGTCGATGAGTTATTACTTTCAAAGAAATTTCTGGCATGTCTGTTGCCGACCAAACAAAAATGTCGGCACTTGCCCTCAATAGAGTTCGATGATGCAAACCTTTTGAAGCTCTCTCCATCGGTCTCCATATGGTGCAAAGGCAACATCCAAGCAACCATAAGAGAGCTTTGTAGTGGGGACGAGCGGTGGTCGGCAGCAGCACTCATGGTCATGGGTCTTTAAGGTCTCCCTGGCCGTCGAGGGAGATGACACCACAAGGGTGGGTATGTTGGAAAATGTGTCCCAAAAAGTCAATCGTCAAGCTGTTGACGGTTGAGAAACCAAGTATTGTAATTGATTTGTTAATAAATAAAATATATTTGGCATCTTCATCATAAGCTTTCATCTTCTAATGAACTCCGTTGTTATGATGAAGTCCTTAGGACTATTTAAGTTCGATAAAGAGAGGATTTATCGATTAGTCCTTAAAACTGTTCACGACCAAATGATAAGCTGTTAATAAGGACGACAGCTTCTATCGAGCATAGGTCGCTGTAGGCCATATGGGTTGGTTGTCCTCTTAACCAAGGAGTGTGGAGACACTGGTATGGCATACAGATGAGATGTAAGGGTATATCATCATTGAACGTGACCAACTCCAGAGTATTCTGCTGTCGAGAATGTCTCTGATGGGATATAGGTATAAGTATCCCTTAGACTTGAGATTGCCTCAGTGACTTGCAAGCAACTCACTGTGCTTTGGTACTGGACTAACTGAATTTCTAATTCAGGGACGGAAGGCTTCTGGGCACAGTCAAGTACTTGCGAAGTCAGAGTGTGATCGAGATGGGATTGACCACTCCAAGAGTTGGAGAAGAATGAGTCGCTATATTTCAATTTAGCAAAATCTTGGCCAGGATAATCCATCAGATGGATTTGATATTTTGAAATACAATGTGGACAACCTGATCAGAGTTGACAGTTGAACTCTGGGGTGTCCTATGATCATTTTGGTCAAGAGGATGAATTATATGAAAACTATATCCGCATGGGTTCTAAGGATGTTGTTCTACACATTCGACCTATCCGGTCGTCGGGTACCATTGCTAGATGGTCACTTCGATTGGTACAGAAATTTATTTCTGTACTACCGGCTTAGGGTCGGACCTATGAGGTCACACACATTAGAGTTCATGATCTGATCGGATGGTTGATCAACGATTAAGAATCGTTCTAGGGTTAAATGATCAATACGATTGATATTTAACCTAGTGCAAGTATTGCAGGAGGATCGATTAGCAATTCGATTGCTAATTGACTTAATTTGATTAAGCCAATGGGCTGAGATTAAGTCTAATTAAATATGATTTAATTAGATTTATTTTGGACTTGATTGGATCAAGTCCAATTGGTTTATTGGATAAGCCAAGTGCAAGAAAAAACTAGTCCTAGTTTAACTAGGACTTGGGTCAATCTAATTTCTAATTTGATTAGAAAATTAAATCAGATTTAAATCTAATTTAATCTGATTAAATTAGGTTCTTAATTGGGTTAAGATCTATTTTAATTAGGTTGATCTAATTTTGGTTTGATTTGGTTTGAGAAACCAAATTAAAATAAGTCATGAGATAGAATCCTAGTAAGACTAGGATTCCACCTTGCGCCACATAAGCCTTCCCCACGCCCTCTCTCTCATTCAACGCCAATCTCCTCTTATTTTGTGCGATAAAAGCCCTCTCCCAGGTCTCTCCCAAGTTCACAAAAGGTCTCCTCTCTTCTTTCTTACATGGAAGGTGGTTTGGATCAAATCAAAAAGGAATAAGTTTGGATTTCGAATTCTATGAGATAGAGTTTTAGAAATCCAAAACTCTTTCAATTTTACACCGAATTTATCCAATTTTTTTTTTAAATTTTTGTGGCTTTTAGGGTATATATTATGCACCCTTTTCTGATGATCCATGTATGAAAATATGGAGGAGGTGCTCAAGAGTTGGGCGCCCCTTAACTTGCCATGTTTGGATAAGCCTTGACTAGGTATTTAACCTAGACAAGGACTCTATCATATCTCTCTGTATAAAATGAGTTTCTTCATAAAATTTTCAAAAAAGATAGAGATTTGAGAGACCTTTGAGCCATCCAAAAATCAGAGAGAAAGACCTTTGGGTCGTGGAGATATAAAAGACACAAGTTAGGGTGTCTAGAGAGAAAAATGTGAAGAAGAAGAGGGTCTTCTTCTAGGATTTTTTGTTTTCATATCTTTCCTCCCTCCATCTTGAGTTTTCTGAGAGCATCTCAGATCTGAAACTCCTCCTTTTACTTTTCATCTTTAGAAGAGTCCAAATCAAGAAGAAGGAGGTACCTGATCAACCATCAAAGAAGGATCAGCGCAGTACTAGCATACTGTGCTGATTTCCTGAAGCAGGACTTCTGATCGAGATTCGTGGGCTCGTGTGGACGACTCCTAGAGACCGGACGCATGTGCGGCTTGCAACATCATCCTCAAGCCTGGATCAGCGAGGTTAGAATGTCTAACCTGCAAGGTAATAGATCTGATCTATTGTTTAATACATACATTAGATGTAGTATAGAAACATGTTGATATGATCAACATGTAGTTCATGGTGTATATATATATATTTTAATTTTTGATTTAATGCTATGTAATAATTATGTAATAAGATCTTAGATTTAAAGATTTTTTGATTTTAAAAAATAAATTTTGATTTATTTTAGTCTTCCGCTGTATGATCTTGAAAAAGTTTCAAGATCTAACCCTGAAACCCTTGATCTGGTTCCTACAATTGGTATCAGAGCCTAGGTTCTTTATTACATGATTATTTATACATGCTTAGGTTATTTCTTAGATTAGATCTAATTTATAATCTGATTATTAAATCTGAAATTAAAATTTTAGATCAATCATAAACTGCAAGGTTGTCCTGCTGTAAGGTTTACCCCTTACAGTGCAAAGGTTGTCCTAGTTTGTGTAGATCTATCTTTAATCATAAATTTGTTAGATATGATCTAGATTAAATTTATAATTTATTAGATTTAAAAGATATTTAAATCTGAAATAAAATCTCTTTGTTAATAATTTTTGTGCAAAGAAATTGTTTAAAGTTGAAATTGTTTCAATTACATGAACCTGTTTAGATTAGATCTAAAGTAGTTTCATGTTTATTTCACTTGTATCTTGATTATGAATCAAACATGCAATATGGTTGGTAGAATCATATTGTAAAATTATTTTACAAATATGAAAATTATTTTTTGAAAAGCCGAACCCAACCCTCAGCCCAAAACTTAATTAAGAATTAAGAAGTTGTTTGATTAGGTTCTAGGATTGTGAATTGAAGAATCTAAGACACAAATCATAACACATTGGGTTAATGGGTTAGTGGGAATTAGGTCCATTAATTGGGTTAGACCTATGGTTAGATTAAAGATGGACTTAATTAGAGAATTGACTAAATCTAATCAATTGTTGTCTTAGATTAGGTCAAGGATTCTCTAGATCAATTACAATAGTTGTAGTTGGTCAAGTCCATATCTTTAACGAGAACCAAATGGACTTGATTCTTGGCTAAGCGGTCTAGCACGAACTGTTAGGTTGATCTAATCGAAACTAATTAAACCAGTTGGTGTCTAAGGTAAATCAGATCGGTGGTTTTTAATTGGGAGCCCACTTACCTGGCCATTTCTGATGGTGTCTAAGGCAAGCTTTGACAGACCCTCCCACTGATCGAACTTACCTGGCCTCTTGGTGAAATTATGTTTTGATCGGATCACTTGACTATTCGAGCTGACCCATGTCAGCTAGGTAAATTAGTGTGACTGATTTAGGTGCTCTTAGACCAGCCCTTTTAATGGTCTCCTTTAAGCTGACTTGGTGAAGCCAGTGGGAGGATCATGATAAGCTGGTTCATCTGACCTCATCCTCTATATTATTTAAATCCTCTAAAATTATTAGATCCTTAAAATGATAAAGTTATGGAGATAACTGAGTCATTGCCTCCCATTAAGGTGTTTTATAATGAGTCTATTAACTCAATAATCATTGCAGACCCAAAGGCCTGGTGCTTATTGACTAATGGAATTATCACTCATCATATGACGACTTGGAAGTATCTCTCTAATGGTGGTTAGGTGAGCCAACCAAAGTTGAGCTTAATCATTCGTTGGTTAGATACACCAAGTATGATCATGTTAATGGTTGGACCTAACTGGATCCTTACAGTGGAGGCCAAAGCCTACTGATTAGGTTTCTGGGGCAAAATTAAAATTACTAGAAATTATTTAGAGAAATAATTGATTATGAACCTATCCTTAGATGTACATGGGTTGGCCAACCAAAATTGGGCTTGTGTGCAGTCTAAGTGGATTCTAGTACCCACTAAGGAATTAGGGTAATTCCTCGAATTGAAGGTAGAGGCTACCAATTCGAATAAAATAGTGGGAGAAAACTTTTGATTAAAGTCCAAATCCTTAGGTTTAATAAATCAATTACTAATTAGGTTATGATTTTCTTTTATGCAGATATGGCCACTTCCCTATCACTCCGATCATTGTTGGACAATGATAAGTTGGTGGGACCCAACTTTGGTAGCTGGTACCGAAAGTTGAAGATAGTCTTGGAGCATGAACGGATCCTATATGTGATAATGGATCTTGCACCTGAGGAGCCAGCTGTCAATGCATGTGGAACAGTCAGAGACACTTACCAGAAGTGGCTCAGTGATCGAACCACGGTGCGCTGTATTATGCTGGCTGCTATGAGCGACGAGTTCAGTCGCAGATTCGAGACGGCTCAGTCAAAGGATATGCTTCAAGTGTTGGAGGATGCCTTTGGCACACCCGATGACGTGGAGAGGCACAAGACTAGTTGTGCCATCTTCAACGTCAAAATGCGGGATGGTGCCTCTGTCACTGATCATGTATTATACATGATCGAGCTGATAGAACGATTGAGCAAGCTCGGCTTTCCCTTACATGAGCAGCTTGGGAAAGATGCAATACTGAACTCACGGCCCAAGTCTTATCTCCCATTCCTCACTCATTATAGAATGACAAAGCCTGAAGTAAACTACTACGGATTACTGGGGTTGCTTCAGAACTTTGAGAAAGATCACCAACTCCATAAGGAGTCGGTGAACTTAGTGGGAGGTTCGTCTTCTGGTTCTCGACCTTTTGAGAAAGGGAAGAAGAACAAGAAGA
This sequence comes from Elaeis guineensis, assembly GCF_000442705.2. Classification (NCBI taxonomy): domain Eukaryota; kingdom Viridiplantae; phylum Streptophyta; class Magnoliopsida; order Arecales; family Arecaceae; genus Elaeis; species Elaeis guineensis. Next base: position 96,051,034 of record NC_025993.2, on the reverse strand, counting down.
AGAAAGTGAAGAAGGTGCAAGTTCAGGCTGGGACATCAGTGCAGAGCCAGACCAAAAAGATCAAGCCTGATAAGAGTCTATTCTACTGGCAAGCATCCTAGATTAGATAGTGTGTCAGATATCTACTTATGGCATTAGAGGCTAGGTCATATAAACAAGAACAGAATAAACAGGTTGACTCAAGAGAAAATCTTCGAAGTCAGTGATTGTGAATCACTTCCAACCTGTGAGTCCTGTCTTCTTGGTAAAATGATCAAGTCACCTTTTACTGGAAAAGGTGAGAGAGCTACTAAGCTCTTGGGCATAGTACATACTGATGTATGTGGGCCCATAAGCACCAGTGCTAGAGGTGGATATTTCTACTTCATAATTTTCACGGATGACCTATCCCGATATGGATATGTCTATCTGATGAAACATAAGTCGGATTCATTTGAAATGTTCAAACGATTCCGAAGTGAAGTAGAAAAATAAACTGGGAAGAGTATTAAAACTCTTCAATCTGATCGAGGAGGAGAATACCTTTCTAGTGAATTTCTCACATATCTAGGAGAGAATGGGATTCTCTCCCAATGGACTCCTCCAAGAACACCACAGCATAATGGTGTGTTTGAAAGGAGGAATCGGACTCTGTTAGACATGGTCCGATCCATGATGGGTTTTGCTAGCTTGCCGATATCCTTCTGGGGATATGCACTCGAATCGACCTTATCTGTTAAATAGAGTTTCAAGTAAGTCTGTAATTAAGACTCTATATGAGATATGGACGGGACGTAAGCCAGCACTTTCACATCTTAGGGTCTGAGGGTGCCCGACCTATGTCAAATGATTAGTCACAGACAAACTTAGACCTAGGTCTGACAAATGCTCATTCATAGGGTACCCTAAAGAGATAAAAGGATAATTTTTCTACCATGCTGATGAACAAAAGGTGTTCGTCAGCCTTAAGGCAATCTTTTTAGAAAAGGAGTTCCTTGGTGAAGGAACCGTTGCCTCTAAGGTTGAACTTGATGAAGTTCAACAGGTAGAAGGACCGACACCAATAGCTGAACCTGAGTCGGATATGATTAGATCAGATCCGGAGCCCAATATACCTGCACCATTAAGGCGATCCGATAGAGTACCGCATCAGTCGGACAGATACTACGGTTTCTTGGTCCGGGACGGTGATCCCATCGAACTTGATGAGAATAATGAAGATCCGATCACCTATATGGATGCAATGCAGAGATCTGATTCCGAGAAATAGCTTGAAGCCATGAAATCCGAAATGGAGTCCATGAAGGTCAACGATGTATGGACATTGGTTGACCCACCTGAAGGGGTTAAACCCATTGGGTGTAAATGGGTCTTCTAAAGGAAGAGGGGCACAGATGGAAAGGTGGAACCTATAAAGCCTGTCTGGTCGTCAAAGGGTATCGTCAACGTTATGGTATTGACTATGACGAGACGTTTTCCCCTATGGCAATGCTCAAATCCATTCAGATAATGCTTGCAATAGCTGTCCATCTGGATTATGAGATCTGACAGATGGATGTAAAGACAGCTTTCTTGAATGGAGAGCTGACCGAAGAGGTGTATAAGATACAACCTGAGGGGTTTACATCCACAGATGAGTCCAAGGTGTGCAAGCTTCAGAGATCCATTTATGGATTGAAGCAAGCTTCTCGGAGTTGAAATATGCGTTTTGATAAGGTGATCAAAACGTATGGCTTCATTAAGAATGAAGAAGAGCCCTGTATCTATAAATGGGCAAATGGTCCAGTTGTGGTATTCCTTGTCTTGTACGTGGATGACATTCTCTTAATCGGGAATGACATCCCCGCACTACAGGGAATAAAAGTTTGGTTGTCATCACAGTTCTCCATGAAGGACTTGGGTGAAGTATCCTACATCCTAGGGATGAAGATCTATAGGGATAGATCTAAAAGGATGCTTGGGTTATCCCAGTCTATGTACATAGATACTATGCTGAAGAGGTTCAGCATGGAGAATTTCAAGAAGGGCTATTTACCAATAGGCCAAAGAATTTCTCTCTCTAAGAAGGATTGTTCGACAACTCCTGAAGAGAGAGAGCGTATGAGTAGAGTCCCATATGCTTCAGCTGTGGGATCTATCATGTACGTCATGACATGTACAAGACCAGATGTGACATACTCACTAGGAGTAGTGAGTAGATACCAATCTGATCCTGGAGAAAATCACTGAAAAGTGGTTAAAGCCATCCTTAAGTATTTGAGAAATACTAAGGACCAATGGTTGGTTTATGGCAAGTCAGATCTGAAACTTATGGGGTTCACAGACTCTAGCTTCCAATCTGACCATGATGATAGCAGGAGCGTGTCGGGTTATATCTTTACTCTGAATGGTGGAGCCATCTGCTGGAAGAGTTCCAAGCAGCATATTGTGGCAGACTCTGTTTGTGAAGCGGAGTACATCACAGCATCGGATGACGCGAAGGAAGCTGTGTGGCTAAGAAAATTCATCACCGAGCTCGGAGTAGCACCCTCCCTCGATGGTCCAGTCCTGCTCTACTGCGAGCACTGGTGCCATAGCTCAGGTGAAGGAATCCAAAGCACATCAGCAGACGAAGCACATCTTGCACCGCTTCTACCTGATCTGAGAGATCGTGGATCGAGGTGACGTCGACCTTCAGAAGATCGACGGAAAGGAGAACCTAACCGACCCCTTCACTAAAGCCCTGACGATAAAGGAGTTCGACAACCACAAGTCGAAGATGGGTATTAGATACTGTGCCGAGTGGCTTTAGGACAAGTGGGAGTTGTTGGGAAATGTGTTCCAAAAAGCCAATCTCAAGCTGTTGACGGTTGAGCAACCAAGTATTGTAATTGATTTGTTAATAAATAAAATATATTTGGCATTTTCATCATAAGCTTTCATCTTCTAATGAACTCCATTGTTATGATGAAGTCCTTAGGACTATTTAAATTCGATAAAGAGAGGATTTATCGATTAGTCCTTAAAACTGTTCACGACCAAATGATAAGCTGTTAATAAGGACGACAGCTTCTATCGAGCATAGGTCGCTGTAGGCCATATGGGTTGGTTGTCCTCTTAACCAAGGAGTGTGGAGACACTGGTATGGCACACAGGTGAGATGTAAGGGTACATCATCATTGAACGTGACCAACTCCAGAGTATTCTACTGTCGAGAATGTCTCTGATGGGATATAGGTATAAGTGTCCCTTAGACTTGAGATCGTCTCAGTGACTTGCAAGCAACTCACTGTACTTTGGTACTGGACTAACTGAATTTCTAATTCAGGAACGGAAGGCTTCTGGGCACAGTCAAGTACTTACGAAGTTAGAGTGTGATCGAGATGGGATTGACCACTCTAAGAGTTGGAGAAGAATGAGTCGCTGTATTTCAATTTAGTAAAACCTTGGCCAGGGTAATCCATCAGATGGATTTGATATTTTGAAATACAATGTGGACAACCTGATCAGAGTTGACAGTTGAACTCTGGGGTGTCCTATGATCATTTTGGTCAAGGGGATGAATTATATGAAAACTATATCCGCATGGGTTCTAAGGATGTTGTTCTACACATTCGACCTATCCGGTCGTCGGGTACAATTGCTAGATGGTCACTTCGATTGGTACAGAAATTTATTTCTATGCTACCGGCTTAGGTTCGGACCTATGAGGTCACACACATTAGAGTTCATGATCTGATCAGATGGTTGATCAACGATTAAGAATCGTTCTAGGGTTAAATGATCAATACGTTGACATTTAACCCAGTGCAAGTATTGCAGGAGGATCGATTAGCAATTTGATTGCTAATTGACTTAATTTGATTAAGCCAATGGGCTGAGATTAAGTCTAATTAAATATAATTTAATTAGATTTATTTTGGGCTTGATTGGATCAAGTCCAATTGGTTTATTGGATAAGCCAAGTGCAAGGAAAAACTAGTCCTAGTTCAACTAGGACTTGGGTCAATCTAATTTCTAATTTGATTAGAAAATTAAATCAGATTTAAATCTAATTTAATCTGATTAAATTATGTTCTTAATTGAGTTAAGATCTATTTTAATTAGGTTGATCTAACTTTTGGTTTGATTTGGTTTGAGAAACCAAATTAAAACAAGTCATGAGATAGAATCCTAGTAAGACTAGGATTCCACCTTGCGCCACATAAGCCTTCCCCACGCCCTCTCTCTCATTCAACGCCAATCTCCTCTTATTTTGTGCGACAAAAGCCCTCTCCCAGGTCTCTCCCAAGTTCACAAAAGGTCTCCTCTCTTCTTTCTTACATGGAAGGTGGTTTGGATCAAATAAAAAAGGAATAAGTTTGGATTTCGAATTCTATGAGATAGAGTTTTAGAAATCCAAAACTCTTTCAATTTTGCACCGAATTTATCCAATTTTTTTTTGAAATTTTTGTGGCTTTTAGGGTATACATTGTGCACCCTTTGCTGGTAATCCATGCATGAAAATATGGAGGAGGTGCTCAAGAGTTGGGCGCCCCTTAACTTGCCATGTTTGGATAAGCCTTGACTAGGTATTTGACCTAGATAAGGACTCTATCATATCTCTCTGTATAAAATGAGTTTCTTCATGAAATTTTCGGAGAAGATAGAGATTTGAGAGACCTTTGAGCCATCCAAAAATCAGAGAGAAAGACCTTTGGATCGTGGAGATATAAAAGACACTAGTTAGGGTGTCTAGAGAGAAAAACGTGAAGAAGAAGAGGGTCTTCTTCTAGGGTTTTTTGTTTTCATATCTTTTCTCCCTCCATCTTGAGTTTTCTGAGAGCGTCTCAGATCTGAAACTCCTCCTTTTACTTTCCATCTTTGGAAGAGTCCAAATCAAGAAGAGGGAGGCACCTGATCAACCATCAAAGAAGGATCAGCGCAGTACTAGCATACTGTGCTGATTTCCTGAAGCAGGACTTCTGATCGAGATTCGTGAGCTCGTGTGGACGTCTCCTAGAGGCCGGACGCGTGTGCGGCTTGCAACATCATCCTCAAGCCTAGATCAGCGAGGTTAGAATGTCTAACCTGCAAGGTAATAGATCTGATCTATTGTTTAATACATACATTAGATGTAGTATAGAAACATGTTGATATGATCAACATGTAGTTCATGCTGTATATATATATATTTTAATTTCTGATTTAATGCTATGTAATAATCATGTAATAGGATCTTAGATCTAAAGATTTTCTGGTTTTAAAAAATAAATTTTGATTTATTTTAGTCTTCCACTATATGATCTTGAAAAAGTTTCAAGATCTAACCCTGAAACCCTAGATCTAGTTCCTTCAGGGTATTCTACCAAGTTTCAGATACATAAGGGGGCATGTTGTTGAGATAGTTGCCAGAGGGAGTGGTGCGTGTGCTTCCCCAATTGGTGCAGGTTTCCAATTATGGGAAGCTTGGCTGGGCCTGGTGGGAGCTTGGGAGCTACAGTTTTTCCCTTCCTCTTTCTTGTAAGAAGTCGGAGAAGTGAGAGGAATGAAAGACCAAGGAAAAGAAATTGCAAGAAGACCATAATGGAAGGAAGAGCCATGAGCCTCTCTGCGGTTGTTGCAACATAGGCAACTAGTAATGGTAGAATATATTGCTGGATTCATCACTTATGTGGCTCATATTTAAAAATTATTTGTTGGAGAACTCTAGATCATTCACCATCACTAGTTATTGGACAAGGTCCCTAATCTAGCCTAACCTATTACAGTCGGTGAAATCTATCAGTGCATAGTTTTTACGTAGGCATAGATTAGAAAAAAATTTTTCCTCCAAGCTACTTAATTTATGGTCAAATTTTAATTAAATACTTGAATAATTATGGCTGAATGTATGCATGACTAATATTTTTATTATATAAAATTATTTTATTTGAGATATTTTCTCACATTATGATAGTAGTGCATCTTTTCAATCTCACTGTTTAGTATTTAGATCTGGATCACACGTGATGTTGATATTACATGATTAATTTTATATATGCCACATTTGTCTGTTCATTTTGGCACATTAGAGATCTTATAGAATAATATTATGAGACCTCCTTCAAGTATATCTATTTTATTTTATTATATTTAAATTAAAAAGAGAGAGAGAGTGATCACCGATGATGCTGCGGTTATCATCTGTAGATCTCCCGCCATCAGGTGTCAACTCTTCAATCTCAAATCAGAGTTTTACGGCCAGCCGTGTCGTATCCATTGCTTGTTTCAAACAAAGAAAAAACCAAATCGCTTTTGCTGTTGATGGTTTATCTCAAGCATGGAATTTCCGAGTTTTCTTTCTCCATTATTACTTCTGACCACTCCACGATAAAAATAATTTAATAATTATTTTCTTTGAAATTTTTTTAAATAATATTTTTTTAATAAAATATTTTTAAAATACTATGGTTCATAAACTATTTTCGAAACTACCGTTGAGGGGACACATGGGATAAATTCATAGATTCAACCCACGAATTCTGAGTCAACGTGGATAAATTCATAGGTTGAACCCACGAATTCTCAGTCCAGATGGTCTTTTGCACAAATTTTGATATTTGAATTCATGGGTTGGAGCCACGAATCAATCTAAATGGATTTCTAGGTTCAACCCACGAATTCAGAAATTCGTAGGTTCAGTCCACAGATTGTCAATAATTTTTTTAAAAAATTTGAATAAAATTCGTGGGTTGAACCCATGAATTCTTGTATTTATGAGTTTAATCCTTGATTTTTGTTTGAAATTACCGTTGCATAATTTCGTGGGTTCAACCCATGAATTCGATAAATCATAGGTCTAACCCATGATTTCATTGTTTTAAATCCACCCCCAGCCCTTCCTACTCCTCATTGAGATTTTTTCAGAAATTTTCTTGTATCGGTGCATTTAGTCCACAAATTCTGATCCCCCACTTTAAAATCAATTGTGGCTTCAAAAAAAAGTGGAGTTTTGTCGAAAGAAAAGAGGGCTCGAATAGAGAAAGGAAAGCAACCATCTCATAAGTATGAAGACTCCTTTTTTCTAAATAGTGAGTGTAATGAAAAATTTCAATCAAATTTTTCTGTAACAAAAGTTGTAGGAGGTAGAATAATTGATTCAAATAGTTTTAGTGATTTTCGTATTAAATTTTTGTTTGAAAAGATGGATTGGTTATTTATGATTATGCTCAACAAGCCAACGTATCCTACTCTGGTTCATTATTTTTATAGTAATTTTACTTTTAATAGTAAGTATTGTTCTATTTCATCGTACGTTAAAGGACAAGTGATCGAATTTGATTGTAAAGTTTTAGATCAAATTTTGAATATTCTATTAAATGGTGATAGATTTTTCAGTAATAGTACTGTTTGGAATCATCCAGTATTAGACTATGCTTCCTGTGTTAGAACTGTTTTTGAGGATAATATAAGTGCGGCTGCTAAACCTAATGCAATCTATTACCATTGGAAATTAGGTTAATCCATCATATTTTTACATTTAATTTTCTACCATAGAGAACACGTATCATATTTAGATGTTTATCTTCTCAGAATGGTTCTTTCAGGTGATAGGGTTAATTTGCCCTATTTAATGATGTTTTATATGAATAAATGTTTTCAAAGTTCAAAAACCATCTTGCCATATGGAGCTATTCTAACTGCTATATTTGAGGTATTTGATGTCCACATCACGGCTGATGATGAAGTTATTAAGGTTAAACGTAGTGACATTTACAATCATGCATTTCTGAGACGTATGGGGTATACATTTCATGATGGGGTATGGATGCATACGTCTACAGTAGATGAAGAAGAATATGACAGTGAAGGAGGTGGTCAGCCTACCGATAGAGAGCAGCTCACATATGGTACACAGTCCGATCAGCAGTCATCCAATCAGCATGCATTATCAACTTGCGTAGATGTATTAGAGATATATGTTAGCGAGAGATTTGCACATATAGATGCTTCGTTGAATGAGGGATTGGCGCAGATGGGTGCCCGATTGGATGAGGAATTTGGACGATTGGATCAGTTCGTACCGCATTTTTATCGTTAATTTCCTCCACCACCACATGATCCTGCTTTGGATGATTAAACTTCAATGATTGATTGCAGTATGTGAGGCTTCACCTGAAGATTTATCATCTTTTTCATTTATTTTTAGATAAATATATTTTGGTTTGATGTAAGTATATATAGCTTTCTTTTGTTGCTATCATTTTAGATGAGAAATCTTATATTCTGATCAAAATTATGTAAAATTTAAGATATGATTTTGGCAGCAAAGTGGTTAATCAATAATTAGTGTTCAAAAATACCCTAAACCAATAATGCATTAGTGTCTAATCAATAATTATAAAAAAATTGAGTAAAAAATTTTATAATTTGAAAAATATATTGAAAATTGATCAGGTCGGTCGACCATATGAGGAAACCGATTGATAGAGGCCCATCGAACCCATCGGTTGAGACTGGAACCTCAAGCTGGTTGACCATTGTGGCACGCAAGCTATGCCATTGTGGTCGACCGCTTGAGAATTTCGATCGACCATTGCCCATCGAGCCTATCGATCAAGCCAGGTAGCTCAGGTCGATCGACTTGATGCGATAATTTTTCTTTACATGCGGTCGACCGCTTGGTGATTTTGATCGACCGTTGTACATCGAGCTGATCGGTCGAGCCCGAAACCTCAGGTCGGTCGACCACTATGGCACACAAGCTGTGCCATTACGATCGGCCGCCTGAGAATTTTGGTCGACCGTTGCCCACCGAGCCCACCGATCGAGCTAGGTAGCTCAGGCCGATCGATCGGAGCATAATTCCCTTTGCATGCGGTCGACCGCTTGGTGATTTCGATCGACCGCTGTACATCGAGTTGACCGATCGAGCCATGTCGGCCTATGCAGTCGACCACTATGGCATGCAAAGTGTGCCAATGCGGTCGACTGCAGGATCTAACTGGTTGACCCCTGGATCAGTTCAAGTAATTTTTTTTAATTTTTTTGTTAAATTATTAGGACCATATTTTTTTTGTTAAATATTTTTTTGCTTAGATAATCTGCTTTGGCATGCTAAAATGTATTAAGTAAAACAAATGTGATATTATAAATCCATAAATTCATACGTCTTACAAACACGAAAAAATATAAAAATATATACATCATATGTCACAAGACGGTCTTCGCTTCTTCCTCGCATGTTGCACTCGGTGACCCATAGGCAGAGCCTCACTCGGACCCTTGTGTGGCTCCGTACGATGATCCATCAGACCCTCACTCGATCCCTCGTACTCGATCGCTACACACTCAAAATGTGCTGCAGTCTCGTCTATGGATTGAAACTAGGTCATATCGTCATGTATATACACGGGTGAGGGTATATGTGAACTGAATGATGGAATGTCCGAAATCAGAAATGATGATGAGCAATATCGTCTGGTACCTCCTCTATGCAATGCAGGTGCTCATGATGAGGGATGCAGGAAAGGTGAAGGAGTAGACTCTGCAGTGCCATGGCCATGATCGTGGATATCGATGGAGATACAAGCATACTGTCGGACAGTGTGGAGGTCTAAAGTACAAATATCCTGGATGAGCTGTCCGGATGTGGATAATGAGTTTGGATGAGCCAAACGATGAATCCTCACTAGAATGTCACTCTGATATAAACAAAAGATGAGCAGTAGGCAAATAAACCTGTGTTAATCACGGAAAATAAAAAGTAAAATATGAAACCTTACCAGATAGTCAATCATCGCTCCACCATGACAAATGAATTGACATAGAATGTGACGATACCGCTCCATGTAGTTATTATAATAGTCCATCATACCGTCGGCCATTGGACTGTCTGCAATATAATCCTATCGACTCTGCCAAAGTGCAATCCACTGCTAATGAATTCTTCCCCAGTCATGATCGGCTCATCCCCGAAGGTCGATATGATGAAGTTTGAAATCCGTATCACAAACCTCTGAAATAGTCTGTCATAATCCGAACTGGCGCATCACTCTATCTGAATGTGCCACTCGATGATAAAAAAGCATAGAAGTATCACCCAACACTGCCATATATGCTGTCCACTAAAATAATAATTTGGTAGACCTGCTAGGATTAGAGGAGTATATGGCTGTCATACAACCTTTTCATCCACAAGGTTAAGTATAAGTAATATGAACATAGTCGTTCCAAGAGATTATCCAAATAATGTAAATCAGTTATATTTATACCTCCTCAAATTCGAGACGATTAAGATGATGCTGATAACTCAGTAAAACATATGTGGAAACCTCCATCACCTCAAAAGCATCTCTCCACCTACATAATGAAATTACAATGGTACATACAACTGTACTTCAAATAGAAAAATTTGAAGTTTGAACATTATAATAGTACATACAATTACATACCTCATAGCTAGAGATCCAGCTGGTAATATACCTCCACCTGCCAAATCCATAATAGGATCTATAGGAGGCTGAAGTAATCTACGAGGAGCTATAGATGGAAACCTATCCCAGACCCACACCTGGAGTAAAATTAAAGGTCCTGCAATATCATGTATATCTATCCTACTTGCCCTATAAAGCTCTCTATATAACTATGCTAAGCCCGCACTACCCCAGCTGTAGTATCCTGTAGCCTTAAAATCGGCAAGTAGTGGCCAAAACATTATATACATCATGTTATTTGATTTATCTGCATATAAACACTGTCCCATTAGTTGCAGAATATATGCCGTAGCATAATGCTGTATGGCTATAATGTCTGCATCTAGTGGTAGCTCAAAAAACTGCTGTCCCAACCATGCAAGATTCAATCGGCAACCCTTGAGCTTATCAGCAGGTGGGACAACACCTAGCAAGTCAAAGCAGACCCGACATCAGTCCTGATGTGTGCTACCTATCATTGGAAGACCATCAACTGGTAAATCCAACTGAATGTTGACATCCTCCAGAGTGATAGTGAACTCACCAGGTGGCAGGAGAAATGTATGGGTTTCTAGACGCCATTTCTCTACGAACGCGGTGATCAAATGTCAATCTAGCGAGATGAATCCCACATGGCTAAGCCCATAAAAACTCGCCCGTTGCAAAAGTGAAAACTATTCGTATATCCAGTGGGGTCGAGCAAGTAAAGTCTAGCTCTCGCCATCGACATCAAAGAAAGGAATGCTCCTGTAAACATGAAAAGAAGTTAACTCAAATCTTTGAGTCTTTAAATACATGTAATATAAATACATACCTGTCCATCCTAAATAGTGGAAGACCGATGAGATGCCTAAGCATATAACACGGTCTGATCTACCAGCCCTGGCTCCATATGCACAATATTGTAGAAGACATTTGTAAAAACAGAATTTTGATACTGAATCAAATAAACACATATTTGATACTCTATCAAAGAAACACATATTTGAAACAAGTTGGAACAAAAGTAGTATCACATTACAACCGATAATAATACAAAGTTTATTTTCTGATAATAATACATGTTGGAATAAAAAAGATTCATTCTCTGATTCTCGGACATGTTCGTCTGCTATGTCTAACTTCACCACAAGTTCGACACATAGTTTTGTTCTCGACTTCCATCCAATTCATTTCATTCTTGAGTCTACAGGATCGTGGCCTTCTCTTTTGTCGCAACCATTCTTTTTGTGATATAATGGTGATGTCACTTGTTTGTTGCACTCAATAATTTGCGTGTAGGATGGGTTGAAATTGATGGCTATAACTATGATGATACTTCTCTAGTGTGTAACACCGATCAATATATCGTCAAAAATCAATTGACACATGTGCACTGGCAACCATCACATGAGAACATGGTAAATGATAATACTGTCATTTCTGACACATGCATGTATGCTCAGATAACCATACTATCTGCATGCATATTAGCTTATTAGATTGAAAATTATTTTTTATTGAAAATATGTAATAACTTAAACATATTGATTCTACTAAAATCTACCATCACCTGAGTATTGTTGTCTTTATTGTTACACGACCCACGGAATGCTATTTGGACTTGAAATACTCTACTTGCTCTATCGAACTGTGTTACATTATGAGATGTTGCTTTTGATTGGTTAGCAATCACACAAGTTGTAGCAAATGAAATAAATCTTTCACCTCTAGTTAATGCTTCATCTGCCTGGGCACGTTGACCATCAAAATATGATACAAGTCAAAAAAACGTCAGTTACACCAACTAAGTTACCGACAGAAAGTGAGTATTTTTCAATACACCATTAAACATTCAGATAAATTAGTGGTCATCATTCTAAATCTTCGACCACCATCATGTGCACGAGATCATTTCTCCACGAAAATTTTATTCAACCATTGAATAGCTTTCGAATTTACCTTTTCAATCATCATCACACATTTATTGGACTTTTTAAGTCATGCTTGCATTCTGATTATTTTCACCAAATCTCTGAGTCTGCAGTCTTGAAACCGAGTATTAAAGTTATTCGCTAGTGGCGCAAGCAATAAATATGATATGCATTAGGTGGTTGCCAACCAAGATGTTCGTTCTGCAAAGCCGACAATATACTTGAATGCTGATCTGAAATAAGATATATATCACGACGTGATGTAATACAACAATTAAGACAAGTTAAGAACCAGCCCCATGTATCAGTAGACTCCTCGTCTACTATAGCAAAGGCAAGTGAAAATATTTGATTGTTTCCATCAACAGTTGTTGCAATCATCATCTTTTCTCGATATTTTTGATACATAAATGGAGCATTGATACGGATAATCGATCTACAGTGTTTGAAACCTTCAATTGATGGTGCAAATGCCCAAAAAGCATGATCAAATACAGCCAATGGAGGATAACTGATGGAAGTGCTAATGAATTTCATCCAAGAGCCGGGATTAAATTTCTGTACAGCATGCAACCATATTGGTAATAAGTCATAAAATTTATCCCAGTCTCCATATGTCAATGCCATTGCTTTTTGCTTTGCCTCTTACAACTTTCTATAATTGATCGTGTAGTTGAATCTATTTTTAATAATTGCACTGATGCCAGTAATAAAAATTGTAGGTATTTCTTTTACAACATCCTGAATTTTATTGGCAATAAAGTTTGAATCAAGACCAGAATGATCCTGAGAAAGTATAGCCGAAACACATGTACATGGATCGATATACCTTGTGATTTCAAAGTAATCGTATCATTTAATGGCTCGAAGTATCCAATTACATCCTGACTCTCTATTTTTGCATTTTAACACCTAAAGCTTTGGCTCTGACTTGACAACTCTAAATTATAATGCCTCTCAATATGATACTATTTTACTGTGGTTTATAGTTCTGTCTTATCTGCAAATGAAGCCCTTTTGACAACTTGACATTTCTTTCCCAGCTAGTACATCGTGCCTCTAATCCAGAAGATATTGATACTTTAGCTGCCGTCCAATCAATTGATCTAAATATTCCAGAAGGAGCTTCAAATACCTCTAAATTTGGTTGCTCTTCCGCAGGTCAGCACCCTTTATTAGTAGAAGTACCAGCTTGCTGAGGATGGAAGTCCATCTCATCTCCACTTCAAATATCATCTTCCTCAAATAGCTGATTATCTATGTGCACCATATCATTGGCAGGTGTATAAATTGATGATTGTCTGATAGTGACACCTGCCATATCAAGATTCACTATAGGGAACTGGTCCTCTGCATGTCTAGAACTATGAGTTCTTGGTACATGGTCAGTGCCCTGAGTTGTTCTAGATGGACCAATCTATTTAGTGCCCTAAGTTGTTGTTATATCCCTATTGGCTACTTTATATTCATCCTATTCAGCTTCAATAGGCGGCACTTCTATATATAACTCTGCACCCGATAAACATAGGTGCAAACTAATCATTGAAAAGATTATTTCCATATTTTCATCTTCATTAATCAGAACCAGTTCATACTTTAATAATATTAGCTGCACAACTTATGGATATCTATATATTATCGTGAGTCTATTTTTGCTTCTGTCTACATGAAAGATTTTGCATAATTTATTCTCCAACTTCTCAAATTTAATTTCAAGTTTAATTCTAATCGCCTTTTAAGGACAACCAATGTATTCAATGTCATTTGGTCCATAAACTATAGAACCATTTATGTAGCATAAGGCCGTAATATTTTCTTCCATCACTACATATATAACAAATACAGCAATTTTAGTATGCTCTACATAAAATCACCAATTAAATACAAAATAAAGTAAACAACATAGCTCAAGGTCAGAAATTAAAATAAAATCTTCTAATAACAATTCACTTGAACAAATTATGTGACTCAATAATTTTTTACAATATTATAAAGTTTTACATACTTAGGAAAAAAATTATAATTATTAATTTTATTTCTTTTTCACTTGTAACAATTCAAAAAAAATAGATAATGATATAAAAAAAATTTATCAGAAGAAGGATGATGGGAACACTGATGATCGGATCGGCGAAAGGCAGTCAGGCTCGGGATTCAACAGAAGGAGCAACCGAAGATGGGGAGCGGCCTGTTGATCAGAAGATGACCGGAGAGATGGGAAAGCAGGGGTGTAGGGGAGGGGGTGAGGGGGACCCCGCGGTGGGAGAGAAGGGGAGCAGCGTGGGGATCGGTCGGGGTCGGGGGAAGGGGGTGGTGGTGGGAGCCGGGGATCGCAATCTGAGCATCGGAAAGAAAGGAAGGGGAGGTGGGGGGGTGGGGCGGGGGGGCATGATCCGACGGTCTGAGATAACAGGAGCAGAGTGGGGACCATGGAGGGGGCCGGGGGGGGTCCGACGGGCGCGATCCGAGGGTGACGACACAAAGGCAGCTAGGGGGGACCGTGGAGGGGGGCGGGGCTCGGGGGGGTGTGATCGTTGTCGGAGGGGAGGGGAGCAACGTCGGACGGCATGGGGGAGTGGGGACCAGATAGTCGGAAGAGAGAGAACGGCATGGGGGAGGGGGGACTGGCGGATCGAAGTCCTAGGGTAGAGAAAACATGACTTGGGGTCACGAATTAAAAAAAAAAAATTACTTTGTGGACTTAAGCCACGAATTATTAAATTCGTGGGTTCAATCTATGAATTAATCATTTAATTCGTGTCTTCAACCTACAAATTCAAATATCAAAATTCGTGCTAACATCCACATGGATTAAAAATTCGTGGGTTGAACCCATAAACTTAACGTGAAAAATAAGTTCGTGGGTTGAACCGACGAATTTATCCAACGTGCCATCCCAACGGTAGTTTCAAAAATAATTTATGAATTATGATATTTTTAAAATATTTTATTAAAAATATATTATTTAAAAAAATCCATTTTTTTTGTGCATTATTGTCGGTGATCACTTCATGTCAAAGATATTTTAATAGTCTAACACCAATTAGTGTTTGGACAAATTTTTTCCATTTCAAGGACTCACGGAAGCACCTCGATACATAAAATAAAGAAATATCGGAGGCAGCTGTTTGCAGAGACTCTTATAGTCGGCACCATGTGTCCATGGGAACCAATCATACACATTGAAGGGTTGGTGGTGTAGTTGAAATCGGCTCTACAACCTTAGCCCTATCTTCAATAACATCACAGGTCTATCAGATTGCATCATGTAAGGTTAAACATCACGTTAGAGCCATAGGTTAATTTATCTGATTCAAGAGGCTTGGGATATTAATTTGGAGTCTCTTCAAACTGTACCATGCAGTTGGTTGATTATCCTATGTTTTCAGATCCTATCCAATCACCCTTTAGCCCTTTTAATTGAATGTCCAAACCAAATAACATGAGTTGGTTCATTTTGTTTTACTATGATTCACATATAATTGATCAAATATGACTTAATTAGTCTAATTTAAGACTGTATTATAGTTTAACTTGTATCTTTTACATAATACTTGACTATTTCTATATGCTTAGACTGAGATAGACACATTATTGATTTAATTTGACTGTGGTTTGTATGAACCAACCTGGCTTGGGTTCATCTCAATAATAAAGGATTAATCTGCAACAGAATACAGAAGCAAGGACATGTGGATAATGTTCTCGGGATCTGTTTATGAATTTCTGTTTAAAGTTAAGAACAATAGGGATCTATATGTAACAGTACATTTGTTTTACACATTACATGATTGATTTGTTTATTTTATCAACATTTGAATGAGCTGATAATTTATTTACAATATATAACAGCATGTTTGTTTTGCATTGTTAGAATTTGGATTAGTTTTGAACACATCCATTTATATTGTTCATCTATATAGATTGTTGGGGATGATGTGAGAGTTGGTTCTTACTAGAAATCTAACTTATCATGATAAAAGTCCCTAATAAAGATTGGAATGATCCAACTAAATATTGGATAGGATTGCATATCCTAAAATGAACAAGATTCTTAATAAGTCTCATCAATAAGTATATAGGTCTCTTTAAAAAACGGACGAACCTTCAGTTTGTCATCAACCCCATTTTCAAAATACCTTCACCCTCTCTCTCTAAAGCATTTTTCTCTAATGTCACCATCTTAGAATTTTAGGATTTGGTGTTTGGATATAAAAAGAGACTCTAGTAGCCCCTACAAGATCAAGGAGGAGGTTCAAAATTGCTGGAGTCGTGCATGTACTTTAAGGAGATATTAGAAGATCATTGGAGGTTTGTAAAGCAAGCATATCACATTTGGGTTGCGGGTTTTTAATATATAAACCCATATAGATAATATTTCTGTTGTAGTTTTTACATTGATATCGGGGCCTACTTGCTTGTTTTGCCTATGATGTGTTTTACATGATTTAAATATATTATGCATATTTTTACATCATATATGATTGCCCGATGGATCTATTTTGTTGAAAAATAATACAGATATGTTCTTTTTATTTTTTCAAAATCAAGATCCAATTTTTTATGGACTTGTTTCTTATTATCTAATTACTATGTATATGTAATTTGGATATTTTATTTTGATTTCTCGAATGGAAAAAATTGAAAAAATATTTTTTGTATAAATAGAAGCTACACGTGGCGCGTGGGAGGTGCGTGCCACATCATCTGGGGCCAAAAAATTTATACAAAATATATTTATTAAGATGATTATCAGCATAGCGACATTTTCGATCTTGTAATGTAAAAAAGAATATAAAAATCTAAATTATTATTTTTGAGAAAAATATGTGCCCAATGTCCCTCCTTGTTTAATGAATATAATGAATCATGGCCTCTGAGAATATTGTCGTTGATTTGACCAAAGAGAAAAAACTTGATAGAAAAAATTATGATATCTAGCAAAGGAAAATTCAATATTTGTTTAATGAATAAGATGTCTTGGAGATATTATCTACTACCATAGTCCCACCTGAGGAAGGCAATACTGTCCATCATCGCCGTGATAAAGAAGCCTTTGAGAATTGGATTAAAAAAGATTGATATGTGCACTTTATTAGCAAATTTGAGAATTGCCTCATGACCTAAGACATATGGAACCAGCTTAAGATCAATTTTGGGCAAACTTCAACTACAAAACTTCATGCCTTGAATATGAAATTTTAGCAATACACTAAGACCCAAAATACTCCATGGCTGAGTATCTTCATGTTATGAGTGCCATGATTCAAGATTTAGAGCTGCTGGGAATGAGCTTAATAATGAGCAACATGTGCTTGCTGTTATTCGTTCTTTGTCAGATCCTGAGTGGATCCAAATGAAGCCCTTGATGATGCACAGCGAAAATATAAGAACTTTTAATGACATATTACGTTACCTCAAGCTTGAGGCGGAATGCTTTAGAAGCGAATTGTGCTATTATTTTTGTTGGAATAGAGCTTTAAGAATTCTTAATATAATTTAGAACTGAACAAAACTATATTATAAAAAAATTATAAATGATTTACAGAACATCAAGATATAAAATTGATCAAATCCAGAAGCATATTGGATATTATCCTATGGCGTATTCCTATCCCTCATGTAAAAAAAATTGAAAAAATTACTCTAAGATATGATTGGAATCCTTTGCTTGCGAGCACGATCATGGAGGAGATTGATGTAGATTCTTTCAACATTTAGAAAAATAATCACAAGGATAAAAGATTTGAAGAGAAAAAATTAGAAAGAAGAGAAGAAGAGAATTAGATGCGATGTATCAAATTACATTTTAAGGTGGCCCTTTTATAGCCATGCAATGTGATCATTTATGATCGTTGGTTATCGTTTGAAATTTTATTGACCCATTAAGATCTTTAATAAGTAGTTCAATAATTAGAATATTTAATACAGAGTCCAACGGTCATAAAATAAAAATAAGATTAAATACACATAACTACTATTAAGATTAGAAGTCCAACGGTTAGAAATTAAAATCATGATAATAAAGAGATTAAAATATTTAATTAATAAAATTAAAAAAATAAGGTTAAAATGTTTGGAGGAAAATCTTAAAAAAATTTTGACTTTTTTTTTTGGATTCTTTCCAACAAACCTCTACAAAACTCAAAAAAATTTCAAAAAATTATAAAATAAAATAACATAAATTTTTGGATGCTTATACTATATAATGGATAAGGTGACTTAATTTTATTTAGTGTGAATAGTTTTCATCTAAAGAAAATAGAGTGAATCAAGTCTTGAGCAATATTCTTTGAATTCAGACTTTAACTACTACACACATATTATATAATTCTCTATCACAAGTTTGTGCATTAGTGACCTTACACATATATCTTGATATTTTATGATAATTACTAAAGATAGCCTATATCTTATATCTACAATCATGTATAGATACTTTCATATAGATGAGCCCCTCTAAAGATATGTGTAGTATTATATCTTGAGGAATAGCTCTCAGATCTCATTTAGAGATAAAATCTTCCAAACCACTGCACTGGAGCACTAATCACCAAAGGAATGAGATAGAGTATATGACTCCTATATCAAATTAATCATATATGCTCTTTGACTAACCAATTATCTTGTTATTATCATATTAAACCTTCTTCAAGAGATCTCTTATCACAGAGGTTAGGTTTTCACTATTGGATGGTCTTTTATAGGCAAAGCCCCATCCTCAATGATTCTAGGATTTTAGTCCTATTTAAACATTTTGTAAGGCATATATCTCAAAGATAATGGATAAACAAATAATAATAAATATAGTGTCACTTAATCTTGAATAAGAAATATTGCAATGAATATTCAACATATAATATATTATACCTCTTTTGTGACTATATAAATCATGTACTTGTGAACAACCTTGAGAAACTATTGATGTCAAAAAAATCAAGATTAAGCAATTCCAAATTATGCTATTACATAGATCACCATTATCAATGGAACAAGAAAAATAATTTTTCGTGATGCATAAAATGCCCTGAGTAAAATTCAAAGTATAAGTTTAGCTACATCATAAGAAAGAGATAAAATGCAGCATTTGTCACAGAAAACCTGACATGTCTTGAAATCCCAGCTCATGATGGAAAGCAAAAATTTCACACAGTATTTGGATAGTTAAAAGAGACTAGAACTAATGCTGAGGTAGTTAAATTCTGAATTGTCATCTGGTATGTCATTTACATAAAGAATTCACGAATTGGAAAATAATAAATACATCTTAACAAAAATAAAATTTTAGATAGAAGCTTCAGTATCTATGGCAAGTCTGTGCCATTTACCTATGTCCATCACTTGCACCAATCTTGCCCATGCAATTCAATATACATTAGACTAAATTACAAAAACCCTCTGAGAATAGGTCGAAATTATAGGTATACCTAATAGTTTTCAAAATCTACAGTTACATCCTTAACATTTTAGTCAACCCTACAGTCTAACCCATGCCATTAAACGGTCTGTTAATACTAACTTGGATCTTATGGCTACATCATTATAAATTTTTAAAATGATTAAAATAGCCTTAAACAAAAGATAAAAAAATGAAATAGGAACCAGTACAGACCCTCTGCTACCACCCCCACACAGCCATTGCCCCTCCCTCCACCGGCTCCTCCTCCGCCTCTGCTTCTTCGACTGGTTCGGTCGCTAGCTCGGCTACCACTACTTCCGCATCGCCTACCACACTGTCTTCCACCTCCTCTCCTATGCTCACCTTGTCTCCGTCGTCCTTGAGTAGCTCCTCCTCCTCCCCTTCCTCCCGCCACCCCTTCCTCCTCACCTTGAACGCCATCATGCCACACCCCTACTTCCACGAGACCCTCATCATCAGCTACATTGTCGCCAGCAAGCCCTCGCACCCATTATAGTGGAGCTGGCAGCTATGGTGGAGGTGTGGGTCCCATGGCCATCAATGCCTTATGGAGACCTTAAGTGCGGCACATGCCCTAACTTCTCCTCTTCCTCCTTTGCCACTGTCACCTCTACTACCGTTCCCACTCCCATCTCCACCCTCCCCCCACCCCCTACAAGCACACCGTCGATGCCTCCTCCTACCACATCCTTCCCTTTGCCCTTGTCGACTCAATGGTGTCACCACCACCACCGTCACTACCGCCCTGCACTCCTCCTCTTGTCCTCTCTGGTGGGAGGGAGTACCTGGGCTCCCTGGTGATGCTGAAGGATAGAGTGAAGTAGCTCAAGAGATCGAAGGCCTCCCCAGGGCTGCCTCTCCCCAAGCCCTAGGCTGATGCCACCCTCTCCCTCCTCACCGATTAGTTCCTCAAGTTCCTCCCCACCATCACCCCCTCCACCCTTGCCCATCCAAAGTTTTGATGTTTCCTCCACCAAATCGCTACCCCCCTGAGGGTTCTCCAACCAAACGATGGTGGTTTTGCAGTCCTGGATGTGTCCTCTATTCCCATTGTCGGAGAAGGCATCCTGTTCACCACCATCACCATCAGTGAGGGAGCGGCGATGGGTGCAGTGAGGGTGCAGATGAGGGTGCCGACTAGCTAGATGGTAGGGGTCAAAGCGGATGGCGGTGGGGGGAGCATGTTAGATATGTGCCCTAAAAGTCAATTGTTGACTGATATATATTATAAATTTTAGAGCATAAAATTTATATTTATAAATTTTATTATTAATAAGAGGATAATTTTTTATTCCAATCATATTTATATGTCCATGATTCGTCTAAAGAATTAACAGATGACAACACATATTCTCAAAGTATTGAGAATTTGAAACATATATTATTGATGATTAATTTCTAAATACTCCCGATTAAAGAATCATCACGAAAGATGATGATCAATCTAGTTAGATCGATACATGGATCATTTTTTTTTAGATAGATGAGTCTCGAATCTGCAGTGTGGAGATACTGAGATGAGAGTGCAGGTGGTTGTTAGAGAATAACTTGCACTGAGCATGACTAACAGAGAAACTAGTAGGATGTCTACTCACTCGTCAGTGATTTTCTCGATACTGCAGTAGTGTGAGTGATCTTTTGACCTGTGGTGCCTCGGCTATTCGTAGTGAGGCTACTATAATTTGACTATACATATACTTGATCTTCTAGCCATTCGGATTTTTATGGTGTATGTTAGCTACAGTAAATTTAGATTCACTGTTAGAAGTAGGATGCATCTAGATAGAATCTATCGATCTTAGTAAAAAATGAGTAGTCCTGTATGATTCGTGAGACTGAGTTCAGAAAGTCTTTGGCTAAAGCAAGTGTAAATACTAAAAAAAAAATTTTACAAAAATTCACAAATGAACTCGAGTCGAGCTAATCATGCATATAACTGATGTTGAGATTTGATGAGTTTTTCATGACCTCTGTCTAGTCGGTACTCATGATATAAGGATTGATCATACGGTAATTACATCTAGAGGTTCAATATTTTTATTCTGCTGGATTACCACCACATACTGCTAGGTGTCACTGATAGATTGTGAGACTCATCGAGCATCATCTTAATGATCGATAATCCTTGATGGACAGAGTTGAAATCATTCCAACTTATTGAAAGAAGTTTTAATGATACTGTGATAGAGATCACAGTATATCTCACTATCGGACAGAATAGAACCTATGAGATTACATACAAAGAGATTTTTAACTAATTAGATGGTTGATTAGCGATTATGAATCACTATTGGATCTAATTGTCAATATGTTTGATGATTAATCTAATGCAAAAGTTATAATAAAGTAATTCATTAAGAATCAGTGAGTTGTAGAAGGATTAATTAGCAATTGGATTGCTAATTAACTCAATCTGATTGAGCAATAGGGTTCAGATTAAGTCTAATTGAATTGAATTGAATTTGATTTGATTTAAATTTAATTAGATCAAGCCTAATTGAGTTATAAGATAATCCAATTGCAACAGAAACTAATTTCTGATTTGATTAGGACTTTATACAACTAATTTTCTACTTGGATTAGGATCTGATTGGATTTCTAGTTAGACTAAGAATTTTTCTTTCTTGGGTGCAATCAAATTTCTAATTAGTTAAGAATTAATTAGCCACCTAAAATGAGAGTCCTAGTGGACTGGGACTCTCTCTCCCTAGCACTACCCCATATGATTCCATGCCATTTCTTGCACTCCACTTTATTTTGCATGAAGAAAGTGCATGCCAAACTCCTTCTCAATGCTCTCTCTTTCTCCTCTTGGATATGGATGAATTCAAATTCTTATGGGATAAGAATTATCCTTATCTACTCCTCTCGGATGCCTAATAAAAGGAGAAAATAAGGGGGTGCACCAGATGTGAGATGTGATCTGATTTTCTATCGTAAAGAAAAGAAGAGAGAAAGGGGTTGGGCATGAGGCATCTTAAGCATGTATCCCTTCTTGGCATGGGGTTTGGGGAAGAGAGAAGAAATGTGAGAAAGGATTTCTCCCATCTCCATCTTTCTCTTTCTCTTCCTCCAAATCTTCTTCTTTTTCGAGAGGGTCTGAGAGAAGTGAAGAAAATTTTCAATTAATCATCAGGAAGCGGTCTCTGTAAGGGAGCTAGCACCCTAAGGAGATTAAAAAGCTTCTGATTAGATCAAGGTCTTATGTGGATATCTGTAGAGATTGGACGCATGTGCGGTTGGAGGAACTAAGACATCCATGATCATTGGTTGCGGTGTAGATTGACCCATGCAAAGGTATAAAAATCAGATCTCCTCTTAGTAGATTAAATGTTAGATCAGATTTCAGATGCATGGTTATGTTTATATCGTAGATCCCTTTTAGATGGTTTGTAAATAAGATCTAATGTATGTTTACATTAAAATATTTAATCTAGATTTACTTCCACTACTTAATTCAAAAATATTTTGAAATTATTTGCATAAAACTACCTAATCCAATAGTGGTATCGGAGTCAGATTTTGATATAAACATAAATGCATGCTATCTGAAATCTAATTTACAAAAATCAGATCTGAAATTAATTAAATATTTTAATATCATTCTGAAATAAGATTATCCTGGTATAACTTGATTATGCTGAATGGTTGTCCTAGAATTATATTGAACATCATAAATTATTAGATCTAATATTTCTACATAATACATGATATGATTATGTGTTTGTTTCAGATCTAAAATCTGTTTCAAATCTGAAATAAAATTATTTTCTTTCAGATCTGAAATTTGATTTCGATCTGAAGATGTTTTGAGTTGTTTTATTTAGATATGAAATCTATTTCAGATCTGAATTCAAATCTGAATTTTATGTCAAGATCTAAAATTTCTGTGATTTGGGTTCATGGGTTGATCAATTTGGATCTCTAATTTGATTAGAGTCCTAGGATTCTTGATTAGCAGATGTTGGGCTTAATCGAGATGAGCAATTGATCTAATCGAATCAAGGAGTTGATTACGATTAGGTCGAGTCAGCTCAAGATCGAATCAATGTTGTAGGATCAAATCAATTGACTTGCATGTGTTAAAAATCTTGACTCATAATCTGATCTTGGCTTAGTGGCTCAAGCTTTGATCACTTAGGTTAACCAAATTTGAAATTGGTTAGGGTCAGATGGTGTCTAAGATAGTGATTGAGCGATGATTATTTAATTAGAACTGTTACCATTGACGACGGGGTGCCTCCCATCAATCTCTTACTTACCTGACCCACTACGATCGATTTAGGATTTGGGTGCCTGGTGATTTGAGCTGAACCCATGCCCTAATCAATTAAAGATTTACATGAGATGTACATGATTAAAAAAGGCCTAAATAAATCTCCTCACATATATTAAGTCTAGCAGTTTTTCACTATTGTAGAGATGCGGATGTCTTTCTGACATTGACCATTTTCAATTGATCATAGTGGCTCAGTTGCATCAGAAAGGTGCAACCACTCCATTAGCATTAGATGCTCTGGGTTAGAGATGGGATTGAATCTAATAACTAGTAGGTGAGGGATCCAATGATGGTTTTACGTCTGCTGATGAACAATGGATCTGACTTAATCAAAAAATATGGTCAATAACTATTAGGTGAGGCCACAGGACTTAGATACTGGTGTCGCTGTATCTTGTTTAGTGAAACAATGGATAAAGAGTTATCCACTCATTGATTTGTGCATCATTAATAACTATTAAGTGAGATGCATATAGATCAATGGGAGTGCAGTACTCATTTTAAACTCTAGTTGCGTAGGGGTTTTCATTTCTCCATCCGAGGAGTGTGAGGGACTCGAGAAAATAGTGGGAGTAGTATTTATTTTTAAAATTTTTGAAATAAATTAAAATTAAGTACAAACACCTAATTAAAAAATTTTACTCTCTGTAATTAGTCATGTCATCTTCCAACCAATAAGCTTGTATCCTAGATACAAATAAGTTGATCGGAACCAACTATAAGGATTGGCTTAGGAACTGAAGAATAATTCTTAGTTCTAAGAAATTGACTTATGTTTTTGATCAGAAAATTCCTATGTTGCTGACTCATCCATCTCCTGATCAACGAGCTGAACTTGAGAAATGGATGGACGATGATAATTGAATTAGGTGCTACCTCTTGGCGTCCATATCTAGCGATTTTCAGTGCTAGCATGAAGATATCAAGACTGCCAAGGATATATTGACTCACCTGTAAGAGTTGTATGGTGAGCAGAGTCACACAGCTTGCTTTGAGATCTCCAGAAGACTCTTTAGAGTGAAGATGTGTGATGTGTATTTGGTCCATGATCATTATTTGACAATGATCAAGGACATCAAGGAACTTCAAAAGCTCGGTAAGACTATGGATAAGGATTTATAAGTAGATCTGATCCTGCAATCCCTTTCTGATTCATATGGATAGTTTATTATAAACTACCATATGAATAAGATTGCTAGCATCCTGCTTGAATTATTTAATATGTTGGTGACAGTTGAAGAGACCTTGAAGAGTTCAAAGGGCTTTATTCTAGCAAACCTAAAGAACAAGGAGAAGGATGTACTTTCTGAAAGTATGTCTGACTTGTTCATTATAAAAACTAATCTTATGATTTCTTCTTCTTTCGGTTGGATTTTAGATTCTGGTTCTAGTGCACATTTATGCACTTCAATGCTGGGTCTAAAGGAAAGTAGAGGGCTGAGGCAAGGTGAAGTCACTTTTAAAGTTGATAATGGGACAAGAGTTATCACTGTGGCCATAGGCATCTATCTTATGCAATTACTATCAGAATTTAGTTTAGTTCGAAGAGACTATTTTTATGTATCCGTAGCTAGCAAAAATTTGATTTCTATGCCTATACTAGCATAGGATGATTACATATTCAATTTTATTAAGGATTAGTGCTCAATTTATTTTGAAAATAAAATTGTTGCACGTGCCTTTATGATTAACAGTCTCTATTATTTGCATATTGACGCATTGGTTAATATTAACGAGCAAGTAGTAAATGCTATAGGGTTTAAGAGACCAAGAGATAAGCTAAATTAAAGATATCTGTGGCACCTTAGGCTAGGCCATATAGGAGAGGACAGAATTAACAAATTGGAGAAAGATGGCATTCTCGGACCATTGACTTTCAAGTCATCTCCAATTTGTAAGTCCTATCTTCAAGAAAAGATGTCCAAGCTACCCTTTGTAGGATATAAAAAAATGACCACTGAGATATTAGCCCTGGTACACACTAATGTATGTGGCCCATTTGATGTGTAGACTAGAGGTGGCTATCTCTACTTCATAACCTTTACTGATGATTATTCAGGATATGGATTTGTGTACTTGATGCAGCACAAGTCTGAAGCCTTTGAAAAGTTCAACGAGTTCAGATATAAAGTGGATAAGCAAATAAGAAAATCCATAAAGATTCTTCGATCAGATCGAGAAGGTGAATATTTTGATGAAAAATTCTAAAGCTATCTCAAGGATAATAGCATAGTCTTATAGTGGACACCTCCTGAAATACCTCAACTCAACAGGATATCTGAAAGGAGGAATCGAATCCCATTGGATATGGTCCGATTCATAATGAACTTCACATATCTTTCAATATTTCTTTGGGAACATGCGTTACTTTCTGCAATTTATCTCTTAAATAAGGTTCCTTCTAAATCTGTTCCTACCACATCATATGAGTTATGGCATGATAAGAAATTGAGTCTTGGTTATCTTAGGATTTGGAGATATCCGGTCCATATCAAGCGATAGCAGACGGACAAGTTAGAGGTTAGATCAATTAGGACTCGTTTCATAGGGTATCTTAAGAAATTCATAGGATATTATTTTTATTTTTTAGAGGATCACAATGTAATTGTGAGCCATCATATTGTTTTCTTGAAAAAATAGTTTATCCAAGATGGAGGTAGTGGGAGAAAAATTGAGCTTGAAGAGAAAGTTTTTAAAGAGTCACGAGTCCTAGAGTTTGAACCTGTTTATAGTGAGTCAGTAGATATGATACCTTCTCTATCTCATAGATCTAATGAGATCTTTCATCCTCCTAAAAGATACTTAGATATACTTACAGAGGATGTAGAGGAAGCATCTCTAATGGGAGATAGGGATCATAGAGATGATTCCAAAATCTATAATGAAGCAATGCTAGATGTTGACTCTTAAAAAGAGAAAAAAGTAATGAAGTCAGAAATTGACTCCGTGCATTTCATTTTTGAACTTTAGTAGATCCACTTAAAGGTATAGTACCTATTGGATGTAAATAAATTTACAAAAGAAAAATAGGTTCGGATGATAAGGTAGAGACCTACAAAATAAGGTTGGTAGTGAAGGATTATAGTTAATGCAAAAGTATTGACTATTGAAAAATCTTCTCGTCGATTGCCATGCTGAAATCTATCCAGAAACTGCTCGCTGTTGTAGCATACTATGATTATGAAATCTGATAAATAGATATGAAAACTATCTTTCTAAATGAATATCTTGAGAATAATATATATATAGAACAGCCTATGTGTTTCACCTCCAATGATAATGATCACAAAGTTTACAAGCTACAAAGATTCATATATGGACTTAAGCAAGCATCTCGAAGTTGGAACACTTGCTTTAATGATGTGATTAAATTGTTTGATTTCATCAAAAAAAAAGAGTCGTGTGTATATAAAAAGGTCAGTAGGAGTGCTGTCATATTCTTCGTATGGTATGTGGATGACATCCTCTTAATTGAAAATGACATTCTCATACTGACTTTGATCAAGATATGATTGTTAAAAGAATTCTTCATGAAAGATCTAGGAGATGCATCCTACATTCTTAGAATAAAGGTCTATAGGGATAGATCTAAAAGGATGCTAGACTTTTCACAAAAAATATATATAGGGAGGTGCTGAAGAGGTTTAGCATAGAAAATCCTAAGAGAAAACTTTTATGCCTTAGGCATGGGATTTATCCTTCTAAGAAGATGTGCCCTGATATACCTGAGAAGATCCAATGCATGAGCAAGATCCCTTATGCTTCAACTATACAAAATCTCATGTATGTCATGCTATATACTCGATCTGATATAGCTCTTGTTATGAGTGTCACGAGTAGATATTAGTCGAATCTAGATGAAGAATATTGGATAATTGTGAAGAACATCTTTAAGTACTTAAGAAGGACTAAAGATTTATTCTTGATCTTTGGAGGAGGATTTGAGCTGAAAATGGAAGGATATACCGATTCAGACTTAATGTTTGATGTCGATGATAGAAGATCTATATCAGAGTATATATTTTAATGTAATAGAGGTTCGTTTAGTTAGAAGAGTTTCAAATAACTGATCATCACGGATTCAACTATAGAAGTGGAATACATCGCCGCCTTTGAAGTTACTAAGGAAGCATTTTGATTCAAAAAGTTTATTGCGGAGCTGAGTGTCATGACATCAGATGCCATCACACTACACTGTAACAATAATGGTACCATAGCCCTCGCTAAGGAGCTAAGATCTCATCAGAAGTCCAAGCATATAAAGTAGCAGTTCCGCATCATATATGAATACATTAAGAAGAAGTTCATCGAGATATAGAAAGTTAACTCCACAGAGAATGTGGTGGACTCACTGACGAAGCCTCTTAGCCAGCAGAAGATCGAAGCTCAACTTGAGAAGATGGGACTTAGGTTTATGGCCAATTATCTTTAGTATAAGCTAGAGTTTGTTAGATGTGTGCCTTATAAGTCAATTATTGGTTGACACATATTCTAAATTTCAAGACACAAAATTTATACTTTTAAATTTTATTATTAATAAAAAGATAAATTTTTATTTAAATTATATTTATGTGTCTATGATTCGTTCAAAAAATTAACAAATGATAATACATATTCTCAAAGTATTGAGAATTTGAGACATGTATTATTGACGGTCAGTTCTTAAATACTTTTGATCGAGGGATCATCATGGAGGATAATGATCGATCTAACTGGATCGATGCACGGATTGCTTTCCTTTCAAACAGATAAGTCTTGAGTCTTGAGTCTTGAGTCTATAGTATGGAGACACTAGGATGAGAGTGCAGATGGTTGTTAGGGAACAACTTGCACTGAGCATGATCAATATGAGAAACTATTTGGATGTCTACTCGTCGGTGATTTTTCGATACTACAGTAGTGTGAGTGATCTTTTGACTTACAGTATCTCGACTATTCATGATGAGGTTACTGTAGCTTGACTACACATATACTTGATCTCCTAGCCATTCAGATCTTTATGGTGTATATTGGCTACACTAAGTTTAGGTTCACTATTAGAATTAGAATGTATCTAGATAGAATCTATCGATTTTAGTAGAAAAAAGTAGTCTTATGTGATTTGCGAGATTAAGTTCAGAAAGTTTTTGATCAAAGCAAGTGTAAATACTGAAAAGGAGTTTCTATAGGAATTCACATATGAACTTGAGTTGAGCCAATCATGCATATAACTGATGTTGGGGTTTGACGAGTTTTCTATGACCTTCGTCTAGTCGGAACTCATGATAAAAGGATTAAATCATACAGTAACTACATCTAGAGATTCAATACTTTCATTCTACTAGATTGCCACTAGTTATTATTAGATGTCACTGATGGATTGTGAGACTCATCGAGCATCATCTTGATGATTGATGATCCTTGATGGGTAGAGTTAGAATCATTCCTATCTATTGAAAGAAGTTTCAATAATACTATGATAGGAATCATGGTATATCTTATTACCAGATAGAATATAACCTATGGGATCACACATAAAGAGATTTTTGACTGATTAGATGGTTGATTAACGATTATGAATCACTATTGGATCTAATTGTCAATATGTTTGATGATTGATCCAATGCAAAAGTTGCAATAAAATAATTCACTAAGAGTTAGTGAGTTATAGGAGGATTAATTAGTAATTAGATTGCTAATTGCTCAATTTGATTGAGTAATCGGGTTCGGATCAAATCTAATTGAATTAGATTCAATTTAGTTTGATTTAGGTTTGATTAGATCAAGCCTAATTGAGTTATAAGATAACCCAATTGTAAGGAAGATCAATTCTTGATTTGATTAGGGCTTGGGTGCAACTAATTTTCTAATTAGATTAGAATCTGATTGGATTTTTAGTTAGACTAGAATTTTTTATTTCTTGGGTGAAACTAAATTCCTAGTTAGTTAGGAATTAATTAGCTACCTAAAATGAGAGTCCTAATGGACTGGGACTCTCTCTCCCTAGCACCCCCCCATATGATTCCACACCATTTCCTATGCCCCACTTTATTTTGCATGAAGAAAGCGCATGCCTAACTCCTCAACGCTCCCTCTTTTTCTTAGATATGGATGAACTCAATTTGAATTCAAATTCTTATGGGATAAGAATTATCCTTATTTGCTCCTCTTGGACACCTAATAAAAGGAGAAAATAAGGGGGCGCGCCAGATATGAGATGTGATATGATTTTCTACCATAAGAAAAGAAGAGAGAAAGGGGTTGAGTGCGAGGCATCTGAGGCATGCATCCCTTCTTGGCATGGGGTTTTGAGAAGAGAGAAAAAGAAACATGAGAAAGGATTTCTCCATCTTTGTCTTCTTCTTCCTCCAAATCTTCTTTTTCTCTGAGAGGGTCTGAGAGAAGCGAAGAAGATCTTCAATCAACCATCAGGAAGCAGTCTCTGCAAGAGAGTTAGCACCCTAGAGAGATCAAAGAGCCTCTGATTAGATTAAGACTATGTGTGGTTACCTATAGAGGTCAGATGCATGTGCGGCTCGAGGAACCAAGACATCTACAATCATTGACTACAGTGTAGATCGACCTGCGCAAAGGTATGGAGATCGGATCTCCTCTTGGTAGATTAAATATTAGATCAGATTTCAAATGCATGGTTATGTTTATATCATAGATTCATTTTAGATGGTTTGTAGATAAGATCTAATACATGTTTAGATTAAAATATTTAATCTAGATTTACTTTTACTGCTTAATTCAAAAATATTTTAAAATTACATGCATGAAACCACCTAATCCAACAGAGCAACAAAGAGGGTGAGGGTTGGGGAGAGGTAGGTGAGGAGGAGTTTGATGGAGAATGTGAGGCCATGGGTCACAACCAGCAAGATGGCATCGGAGATCATGGCAAAGATCTCCATTGCTCTCTCTTTCTTCTTCTATCGCTTAAGCTTTGGCGGAAAAGAAAGTTGGAAAGCTTTTATCAAAAAGAAAACATATTAGAAGAGAAGGGAACAGGAAGAAGGGAGAGAATTCTTTTTGGTTTTGGGTTCTATGTCATCTTTGATGTGCAGAAGGGCCTTAGCGATGCATAGAAGGGCCACTGCCACCCGTCCATCACATACATCCACCATCCCACCACTGCCGCATCATACCATGCCATCTTGCACCGCATCTGTGCCTCGGTAACCAACAATCCACCATTGGATTGTGGCAATCCACCACAATGATACCTCCATTGCCGTCTACGGCCATGAAGATCCGACCATCGACCACCCCTGCCATAAAGGACTGTGGGATAGACTCGATGCTACGGCATACCATGAATTCATGATGGTGCAGTAGGTAAAAAGGGTATGGAAGGCAGTGGTGGCCGCTAAAGGATCATCGTCAATGGGGCATGGGAACATAGCGGGAAAAAAAGGAGAAGAAGAGAAGAGTAGGAGGAGAACGGGGGCACAGAGTGAGAGAAAAATAAAAGAATAAATGCCCTACAAACCAATTGTATATGGGATGCTATGTAACTTTTTCTGTATCATCTATCAACTCATGTGATGATATTATTTATTTATAAAATAAATAAAATATTTTTGATTCATCATTACAACTGCATCTCATTTAAGATTATGATAAACTTCATAGATTAGGATAATAATTTTAGGACCATGAAGAGTTCATGCCTATGAAATCTGAAATCTCAAAATCTTAATCTAAAAAATTTTTGATCATACGAACAGTGAGTCGAAGATCAATATTCCGAATAGATTGGTACATTCTATGTAAGCTCGATGGAGAAGATAGCTAATTTCACAAGCTATTTGTGTGGGATACTAATACAAGAATATGGATGTTCATTAAAAAATGAGTTCACTAAATTGACTCACCAATAGAGAATATCTTATAGAGTTTTATATGCATGTCAAAAGATGATTCTCTAAATAGAAGTGGTACAACTGATCCTTAGACCTGAGACCACTGTGAAACTTTGTGCACATGAATCTATATTTAGATTAATACTCATTCATAATTGAGTCATGTACGGAATATTTTGGATATGATGGAATGAGTATGAAGGTTATGAGTCGGTCAATAAAAAATCAATCACTCTTAGTAAGAGGAGATATCATCTTATGTATTCTCATCTCTAGATGCTTCAGAAAGTCTTTGATTAAAGCAAGGTGAAGATTAGAAAGAATTTTTAATATTTTATTATTAGAGTCATCATTGATTAATGGAGAATTGATATGAATATGTGTTTGAGTTTGACATGATTCCATACTCATGAATATATTCGGAGTGCAGGGATAATCGAAGGATTGAATTGCATGGTAACTTACTATTGAAGGATATATTTAGTATTTTTATCAAATTTTATATCTTTTGGATAGTTATGATACATTACTAGATGTCAATCTTAACTTATAAGTTTGATTAAATTTAAATATTTAATTTGATCCTTAATTAGAAAGAATTTTAATTACTAAACTCGGGTCGATATGGTTTGGATCTTAATTGATTAGAAGGGTTCTAATCAGACTAGGTCAACATGCATCCGGATCTACTGCTGGTTAGATATAGAATTCAATAGATCACACATATAAAAGAATTAACCAAGGACTCATTTGATATGGTTGATTGAAATTTTAGATCCAGTCGGGTTCTCGATAAGCATACTAGCACATGTAGAAACTTTAGCTCCTTGAATCAGGTTCGATTTGATTTAAATCCAACTTTTTGATTAAACCAAATTGAACCAAGGCTTAATTTGGATTTGGATTTGGGTATGGTAGCCATTGGATGGTGCCACATAGCTTCATAGTGTCATTAGCTAGAGTCATAGCTAGAAAGGACTCTTGATGCATAGTTTTGGCAAGGCTCGCACTATGGTGGTTTGAGAAGGACTAGAGTCCTTCACATTTGGGATTAAGATCCATGTGGCAACCCACATCACCCTCCACTCTCTAGCATTGATCTCAAAGCATGAAAAGTCAGTTTTAGGTTTTGAACTTGGTGTGGAGATTTATTTGGAATTGAAGGCATACGAGTGAGGGAAAGAAATCACATGACTCATCACGTGAAGAGTTCTTCTGCCATGGGCAGAAGAGTGTTAGATGTGTGCCCTAGAAGTCAATTGTTGGCTGACACATGTTATAATTTTAAGATATAAATTTATATTTATAAATTTTATTTATTAATAAAATAAATAATTTTTATTTCAATCATATTTTTATGTATCCATGATTCATCCAAAAAATTAATAGATGATAATATATATTTTCAAAGTATTGAGAATTTAGGACATGTATTATTGATGGTTAATTCTTAAAAGCTCCTAATCGAAGGATCATTATGAAGGATGGTGATCAATCCAGTTAGATCGATACATGAATCATTTTTCTTTCGGACAGATGAGTCTCAAATTTACAGTATGAAGACACTGAGATGAGAGTGTGAATGGTTGTTAGTGAACAACTTACACTGAGCATGACCAATACAAAAACTCTCTTAGATGTCTACTCACTCATTAGTAGTTTACTTGATGCTGTAGTGGTGTGAATGATCCTTTGATCTATGGTTACTCAGCTATTCATAGTGGGACTACTGTAGTTTGACTATACATACACTTGATCTCTGAGCCATTCGGATCCTTAGATGTATGTTGGCTACAGTAGATTTCAGATTCATTGTTAGAAGTAGGATGCATCTAGACAAGATCTATCAATCTTGATAGAAAAAGAGTTGTCCTATATGATTTGCAAGACTGAATTTAGAAAGTCTTCGATCAAAGCAAGTGTGAATACTGAAAAAAAGTTTTCACGAGATTCATGAATGAACTTGAGTTGAGCCAATTTAGTAAATGACTGACGTTAAGATTTGATGAATTTTTCATGACCTCCATCAAGTCAGGACTCACTATAGAAGGACTAAATCATATGATAATGGTACCTAGAGGTTCAATACTTTCATTCTATCGGATTACCATTATACACTGCTAGATGTCATTGGTGGATTATGAGACTCATAGAGCATCATCTTGATGATCGATGATCCTTGATTGGATAGAGTTGGAATTGTTTCAATCCATTGAAAGAAGTTTCGACGATATTATGATAGGGATCATGGTATATCTTAGTATCAGACAAAATAGAATCTATAAGATCACACACAATGGAGGTACTTGACTGATCAGATGGTTGATTAGCGATTACAAATCACTATTGGATCTAATCATCAATATGATTGATGATTGATCTAATGCAAAAGTTACAATAAAGTAATTCGCTAAGTGTTAGTGAGTTGTAGGAGGATTAATTAGCAATTGGATTGCTAATTAGCTCAATCTGATTGAGCAATAGGATTTAGATCAAGTCTAATTGAATTGGATTTGATTTAACTTAATTTAGGTTTGATTAAATCAAGCCTAATTGAGTTATGAGATAATCAATTGCATGGGAGACCAATTTCTGATTTGATCAGGATTTGGGTTCAACTAACTTCCTAATGAGATTAGGTTCTTATTAGGAAGATTAGATTCCTAATTGGATTAGGTTTTCTCCTCTCCTTAGATGCATCCAAATCAGATCTGGTTAGGGTTTTAATGAAGCACATTGAGAGTCCCATTGGACGGGGACTTTCTCTCCCTAGCACCCACTCCATAAGCCATGCCACAAACTACTTCATGCCAATTTTTCTCATGGTGTTTTTGAGTGAGAGAAGCCATGCAAATCCCTTCTTGATGCCTCCTTTCTCAATGCCTAGATAAGGTCTCATTTAAATTTGAATCCTTATATAAATTAGGTATGACCTAATCCCTATTGCATGCTAGTACAAAGGGATTTCTTTTGGGCATGGGCTCAGAGAAAAAAAAAATAGTTTTTTACCATGAAAAAAGAAGAGAGAAAGGGGTTGGGCGTGAGGCATCTTAGGCATGCATCCCTTCTTGGCGTGGGGTTTTGGGAAGAGAGAAAAAGAAACGTGAGAAAGGATTTCTCCCATCTTCATCTTCCTCTTCTTCTTTCTCCAAATCTTCTTCTTCTCTGAGAGGGTCTAAGAGAAGTGAAGAAGATCTTCAATCAACCATTAGAAAGCGTTCTTTGCAAGAGAGCTAATATTCTGGAGAAATTAAGGAACCTCCGATCAGATCAAGATCTCATATAGATATCTGTAGAGGTCGAATATATGTGCAGCTCGAGGAACTAAGACATCCACGATCATCAATTATGATGTAGATCGACCGATGCAAAGTTATGGAGATTGGATCTTCTCTTGGTAGATTAAATGTTAGATTAGATTTTAGATGCATGTTATGTTTATATCATAGATCCATTTTAGATGGTTTGTAGATAAGATCTAATGCATGTTTAGATTAAAATATTTAATTTAGATTTACTTCCACTGCTTAATTAAAAAAAATTGAAATTATATGCATGAAACTATCTAATCTAATAGTGGTATCAAAGCCACAATTTTGATAGAAACATGAATGCATGCTATCTGAAATTTATTTTACAAAAATCAGATCCAAAATTAATTAAATATTTCAATATCATTCTAACATAAAGTTGTCTTGGTATAACTCAATTATGCTGAATGGTTGTCTTAGAATGATGTTGAACATCATAAATTATTAGATTTAAAATTTTTGTATAATACATACTATGAGTGTGTATTTGTTTCAAATATGAAATTTATTTTAGATATAAAATAAATTTATTTTCTTTTAGATCTAAAATTAGATTCAGATCTAATGATGTTTTTCATTTGGATCTGAAACCTATTTCGGATCTGAATTCAGATATGAATTTTTAAGTCATGATCTAAAATTTTTGTGTATTAGGTTCATGGGTAGACCAATTTGGATCTCTAATTTGATTAGAGTCCTAGGATTTTTGATTGGCATATGTTGGGCTCAATCGAGATGAGCAATTGATTTAATCGAATCAAAGAGTTATTGCAATTAGGTCGAGTTAGCTCAAGATCGAATCAATAGTTGTAGGATCAATTCGATTGACTTGCACATGTTAAAAAATCTTGACCCATAACCTGATCTTGGCTCAGTGGCTCGAGCTTCGATCACTTAGGTTAACCCAATTTGAAATTAATCAGGATCAGTTGGTGTCTAAGGCAAGTAATTGAGTAATAGTTATTTAATTAGAACTGTTGCCACCGATAGCGGGGAGCCTCCCATTAATCTCTTGCTTATTTGGTCAACTATGATCAGTTTTGATTTGGATGCCTCATGATTTGAGCTGAACCCATGCCCTAATCAATTAAAGATTTACATGAGATGTAAATGGTTAAAAGAGATCTAAATAAATCTTCTCACATATATTAAGTCTAACGGTCTTCCATCATTGTAGAGATGCGGATGTCTTCTTGACATTGATCATTTTCGACTGGTCACAGTGGTTTGATCGCATTGAAAAAGCACGACCACTTTATTAGCATTACATGCTCCAGAGTAGAGATGAGATTGGGCTCAATAACTGTTAGGTGAGGGGTCCAATGACGGCTTTACACCCTCTTATAAATTATGGGTCTAACTTAACTAAGAAATATAGTCAATAACTGTTAGATGAGGTCATAGGACATAGAGATTGATACGCTGCAACTTAGTGAAGCAATAGACAAAGAGTTGTCCACTTATTGGTTTGTGCATCATTAATAACTATTAGATGATATGCATGTAGATTAGTGAGACCGCAGTACCCACTTGAAATCCCTCGCATATGGGTTTCTGTTTCTCTATCCGAAAAGTATGAGAGACTCGAGAAAATAGTGGTAGTATTTATTTTTAAAGTTTCTAGAATAAATCAAAATCAAGTACAAACATCTTATTAGACAATTTTACTCTTTGTAGTTAGTCATATCGTCTTCCAACCAACTAGCTCATATCCTAGACACAAATAAGTTGATCGAAACCAACTATAATGATTGGATCAGGAACCTGAAAATAGTTTTCAGTTTTGAGAAATTGACCCATGTTCTCGATCAGAAAATTTTTATATTGCTGACTCATCCATTCCCTAATCAAGGAGCTGTACTTGAGAAGTAGATGGATGATGAAACTCGGATTAGGTGCTACATCTTGGCATCCATGTCTAATGATCTTTTGTGCTAACATGAAGATATCAAGATTGTCAAGGACATGCTGACTCATTTATAAGAGTTATATAGTGAGCAGAATCACATAGCTTGCTTTGAGATCTCCAGGAGACTCTTCAGAGCGAAGATGCATGATGGGCAATCGGTCCATGATCATTGTTTGACAATGATCAAGAATATCGAGGAGCTTCAGAAGCTCGATATGATCATGGACAAAAATTTTCAGGCAGATGTGATCCTGCAATCCCTTCTCAATTCATATGGATAGTTTATTGTAAACTACCATATGAATTAGACTACTAACACCCTGTCTGAATTACTTAGCATGTCGGTAACAGTTGAAGGGACCTTGATGAGTTCAAGAGGCTCTGTTCTGGCAAGCCTGAAGAGCAAAGAGAAGGACATATCTTTTGAAGGTATGTCTGACTCGCTCATTATAGAAATTAATCTTATGATTTTCTCTTCTTTCAGTTGGATTTATATTCGGATTCTAGTGCATATTTACGCACTTCAATGCAAGGTCTAAAGAAAAGTAGAGAGCTTAGGAAAGGTGAAGTTACTCTTAGAGTCAACAATAGAGCAAGAATTGCCATTATGGCCATAGGCACCTATCCTTTGCGATTACTATCAGGATTTAGTTTAGTTCTAAAGAGACTATTTTTATGTAGCTATAGCTAGTAGAAATTTGATTTCTATATCTATGCTAGCACATGATGATTACATATTCAATTTTAATAAAGATCTGCACTCAATTTATTTTAAAAATAAAATCTTTGCATGAGCCTTTATGATGGACTATCTGTACCATTTGCATGTTGATGCATGTGTTAATGTTAATGAGTAAATACAGAATGCTATAAGGTCTAAGAGATCAAGAGATAAGCTAAACCAAAGATATCTGTGGCAGGCCATATAAGAGAGGACAAAATTAATAAATTGGAGAAAGAGAGTCTTCTCAGGCCATTGACTTCAAAGTCTTATGCAGTTTGTGAGTCCTATCTTCAAGAAAAGATGGTCAAGCTACCCTTTGTGGGATATAGAGAAAGGGTCACTGAGGTACTAGTCCTGGTACACACTGATGTGTTTAGCCCATTTGATGTGCAGACCAGAGATTGTTATATCTACTTCATAATCTTTACCAATGATTATTCACAATATGGGTTTATGTACTTAATACCATACAAGTCTGAAGCCTTTGAAAAGTTCAAAGAGTTTAGATATGAAGTGAATAAACAAACAGAAAAATCTATAAAGGTTCTTCGATTAGATCGAAGAGATGAATACCTTAGTAGAAAATTTCAAAGCTATCTCAAGGATAATGGCATAGTCTCACAGTAGATACCTCCTAAAATATCTTAGCTTAATAGGATATCCAAGAGGAGGAATCAGATCCTATTGGATATGATTCGATCTATGATGAGCTTCACAGATCTTTCAATATTTCTTTGGGGACATGCATTGCTGTTTGTAATTTATCTCTTAAATAGGATTCTCTCTAAATCTGTTCCTATTACACCATATGAGTTATGATATAATAAGAAATCAAATCTTGATTACCTTAAGATTTGGAGATGTCCAATCCATGTCAAGCAACAGTAGATGGATAAGCTAGAGGCTAGGTCAATTAGGGCTTGCTTTATAGGATATCCTAAGAAATCCATAGAATACTATTTTTATTTTTGAGAAGATCACAATGTGATTGTAAGCCATCATACAGTCTTCTTAAAAAAATAGTTTATCCATGATGGAAATAGTGAGAGAAAAATTGAGCTCGAATAGAAGATCTCTAAAAAGCAACAGGTCCAAGAGCCTGAACCCATTTATAGTGAGCTAGTAGATATGATGCTTCCTCTACCTTGTAGATCTAGTAGGATCTCCTGTCCTCCTGAAATATATTTAGGTATACTTATAGAGGATGTAGAGGAAGCAATCCTAATGGGAGATAGGGACTATAGAGATGATCTCAAAATCTATAATAAGGCGATATTATATGTTGACTCCAAAAAATGAAAGAAAGCAATGAAGTTAGAAATTAACTCCATGCATTCCAACCTTGTCTAGACTTTAATAGATCCACTTAAAGGTATAGTACCTATTAAGTATAAATGAATCCACAAAAGAAAAATAGATTCAGATGATAAGGTAGAGACCTATAAGGCAAGGCTAATAGCAAAAAATTATAGTCAATATGAAGGTATTGACTATCAAAAAATCTTTTCGTCGATAGCCATGCTAAAATCCATCCGGATACTGTCCGTTGTTGCAGCATACTATGATTATGAAATCTGATAGATGGATGTAAAAATTATTTTTAAATAGATATCTTGAGGAAGATATCTATATGGAGCAGCCTATGGGTTTTACCTTCAATGATAGCGATCATGAAGTCTGCATGTTGTAAAGGTCCATATAGAGACTTAAGCAAGTATCTCAAAGTTAGAACACTCACTTTAATGATGTGATCAAATAGTTTGATTTCATCAAAAATGAAGAGGAACAGTGTGTGTATGAAAATGTTAGTGAGAGCACTATCACATTCTTCATACTGTACGTGGATGATATCCTCCTGATTGGGAATGACATTCTCATGCTGACATCGATCAAGGTATGTTTGTCAAAAGAATTTTCCATGAAAGATCTTGAGAAAGCATCCTATATTATTAGAATAAAGGTCTATAGAGATAGATCTAAAAGAATATTAGGCCTCTCATAGAAAATATATGTAGAAAAGGTACTGAAGAGGTTCAGCATGAAAAACTTCAAGAGGAGACTTTTACCCCTTAGGCATGAGATTTATCTCTCTAAGAAGATGTGCTTTGATACACCTGAGAAGATCCAACACATGAGCAAGATCCCTTATACTTTGACTATAGGGAGCCTCATATATGCCATGCTATGTACTCAATCCGATATAGCCCTTGCTGTGAGTGTCATACATAAATATCAGTCGAATCTAGATGAAGAGCACTGGATAGCTGTGAAGAACATTCTTAAGTACTTTAGAAAGATTAAAGATTTACTCTTGAACTTTGGAGGAGGATCGGAGTTGAAAGTGAAAGGATACACTGATTCAGACTTCATATTTAATGTCGATGATAGAAGATCTACATCGGGGTGTGTATTCCTATATAATGGAGGTTTGGTCAGTTAGAAGAGTTTCAAGTAACCGATCATCGCAGATTCAAACATGGAAGCCGAGTACCTCGCCACTTTTGAAGATGCTAAGGAAGCATTCTGGTTCAAAAAATTTATTATGGAGCTGGATGTCATGCCATCGGATACCATTACATTGTACTATGATAACAATAGTGTTATAGCCCTCGCTAAAGAGCCAAGATCTCATCAAAAATTCAAACATATAGAGCGGCGATTCCACATCATATGCGAATATCTGGAGAAGAAGTTCATCGAGGTGCAGAGAGTTGACTCCACATGGAATGTGGTGAACTCGATGATGAAGCCTCTTAGCCAATAGAAGATCGAAGCTCACCTTGAGAAGATGGGATTTAAGATTATGGCTAGTTGGCTTTAGTGCATGTGGGAGTTTGTTAGATGTGTGCCTTAGAAGCTAATTATTGGCAGACACATATTATAATTTCATGACATAAATTTATACTTATAAATTTTATTTGTTAATAAAATAGATAATTTTTTATCTTAATAATATTTTTGCATCCATAATTCGTCGAAAGAATTAAAATATGATTATACATATTTTTAAAATATTGAGAATTTAGGATATGAATTATTGATGGTTAATTCCTAAAAATTTCTTATCTAGAGATCATCATGAAGGATGGTGATCGATTCAGTTAGATTGGTGCATGGATTGCTTTTCTTTCGGACAAATAAGTCTCGAGTTTAAAGTATGGAGACACTGAGGCAAGAGTGCAGGTGATTGTTAGAGAATAACTTGCACTGAGTGTGACCAATATGTGAAACCACTTGGATGTCTACTCACTCAATAGTAGTTTGCTCGATGCTGTAGTGGTATGAATGATCTTTTGATCCATGGTGCCTCGACTATTTGTAGTGAGGCTACTATAGTTTGATTGCACATACACTTAATCTTCTAGCTATTCAGATCCTTGCACTGTATATTGGCTACAGTAGGTTCATATTCACTATTAGGAGTAGGATGTATCTAGACATAATCTATCGATCTTGGTATAAAAAGAGTAGTTCTATGCAATTCGTAAGATTGAGTTCAAGAAGTCTTCAGCTGAAGTAAATGTGAATACTGAAAAAGAGTTTCTACAAAATTAATGAATGAACTTGAGTTGAGCCAATCTTGTATATGACCGACGTTGGAGTTTGATGAATTTTTTATGACCTCGATCAAGTCGAAACTCATGATAGAATAATTGAATCATACGGTAACTGCACCCAGAAATTTAATACTTTCATTCTACTAGGTTGTCACTACATACTGCTAGGTATCACTGATGAATTGTGAGACTCATCGAGCATTATCTTGATAATCGATGATCTTTGATGGACATAATTGAAAATATTCTAATCTATCAAAAGAAGTTTTGATAATACTGTAATAGAGATCATGGAATATCTTACTCTCAGACAGAATAGAATCTATAAGATCACACACAATAAAGATACTTGACTGATCAGATGGTTGAGTAGTGATTATGAATCACTGTTGGATCTAATCATCAATATAATTGATAATTGATCCAATATAAAAATTGCAATAAAGTAATTCACTAAGAGTTAGTGAGTTGTAGGAAGGTTAATTATTAATTGGATTGCTAATTGGCTGAATCTGATTGAGCAATGAGGTTTAGATTAAGTCTAATTAAATTGGATTTAATTTGACTTGGTTTGGGTTCGATTAGATCAAGCCTAATTGAGTTATGAGATAACCAATTATAAGGGAGATTAATTTCTGATTTGATCAAGATTTGAGTTTAACTAACTTCCTAATGAGATTAGGTTCTTGTTAGGGAGATTGGATTCCTAATTGGATTAGATTTTCTCCACTCCTTGGGTGTCCAAATCAGATTTGGTTGGGATTTTAATGAAGCACCTTGAGAGTCCCATTGGACTGGGACTCTCTCTCCCTAGCACCCGCACCATAAGCCATGCCACAAACTACTTCATGCTAATTTTTCTCATGGTGTTTTTGTAGGAGAGAAGCCACACAAATCCCTTTTTGATGCCCCCTTTCTCAATGCCCAAAAGGATTTAGATAAGGTCTCATTTAAATTTGAATCCTTATCTAAATTAGGTATGACCTAATCCCTATTGCATGAAAATAAAAAGGGATTTCTTTTGGGCATGGGTTAAGAGAAAAAAATTATTTTTTATCATGAGAAAAGAAGAGAGGAAGGGGTTGGGAGTGAGGCATCTTAGGCGTGAATCCTTTCTTGGCATGGGGTTTTGGGAAGAGAGAAAAAGAAACGTGAGAAAGGGTTTCTCCCATCTTCATCTTTCTTTTCCTCTTCCTCCAAATCTTTTTTTCTGAGAGGGTCTGAGAGAAGTGAAGAAGATCTCCAATCAACAATCAGAAAGTGATTTTTGCAAGGGAGCTAGTACTCCAATGAGATTAAGGAGCCTCTAATTAGATCAAGATCTCATGTGGATACTTGTAAAAGTTGGACACGTGTACGACTCAGAAAACCAAGACATCCACGATCATCGACTATGGTGTAGATTGACCCATGCAAAGATATAGAGATCGGATCTTCTCTTGATAGATTAAATGTTAGATCAGATTTCAGATGCACAGTTATATTTATATTGTAGGTCCATTTTAGATAGTTTGTAGATAAGATCTAATGCATGTTTAGATTAAAATATTTAATCTAAATTTACTTCCACTATTTAATTAAAAGATAATTTAAAATTACATGCATGAAACCACCTAATCCAACAAAAGGAGCATCCCATATTTGGTAATCCTGCCATTTGAATTCAAATTCAAATGGGATTACACATGGCATGTTTTAGATTTACCTAAAATAGGAAAGGATGCATAAACACCGATCGAATGGCATGCGCACGGGGTGAAGGAGTCACATTTTCTTGGAAGAATCCTTCTATTTGAAGGCTCTCTTTCTCTGATATGCAACAACTCATGGGGTGTGAGGAAGAGTCATGACTCTTCCCCACACACCCCTTTCTCACCTATAAAAGGCCCTGGGCATTCAGATCATTCTAAATTCCATCCAAATTACTCTCCCTTCCCTCCTACAGCCCTTCTAGTTTTAGGACAAGACTTTTGTATTTAACACAAAGCCTAATTCTAGTCTAGACAAGGATAAAAGAAGGTTCTGAAGGAGAGGTTTGAAAAGTCCAGTAGAGTCTTCGAAAGGGTGAAGTGAAGTTCTTGAAGAAACTTGACCAATGTGAGGCTATTCAAGTTTTAGGGGATAGAACTCTTGAAGGATCAAGAAGGAGCATTATCCTTGATACAGTTTCTGCGTGGATCACCATTGAAGGGCATATACTTATGTGTCTGTGGAAATCATTAGTGAATATAGGTATTTTTCATATCCTAATTATTTATTTATGCTTTGATTGCTATAGTCAAATGATTCTGGGTATTAGGGTTTCGGTGTACTTGGGTGTTTGAATGAAAAATTTTAAACACTAGTCCTTCACTGCACCATCCGAAACCCTACAAGAAAGTGATGGAGTTATTAGATGTAAATGGGAAGATAGGAAGGGGCAATCTTGACCTTTAACGTAAAGTAAATGGTTTTATTAATGCTGTTAGTTTAGCTAGGGGTAAATGTAGGTTTTTCAAACTATTGGATGTACATATAATAAACATAAACTTTAAGAGATTTTTGTAATTTACTCATATAAATAAATTAAATATGTGATAGTGTAATGATATATATAAAGTTTCTTATATCAAAGGATAACTCAAGTTAGAATAGTTATAAAATTCATGTTAAGTCAAAGAACAGCAAGGTTCTTTATCAAATCCTTCAGCATAGTTTGTACCCAATTTGGTCAACCTACATCTTATCCATATTCATGCAATGAAATTGATAGATGGGTATCATTAAGATCAGAATCTTAAGCCAAAATGACTGCAAAGTCTTAAGGCAATATAGCAATTGGTC
The DNA here is from genome assembly GCF_000442705.2 of Elaeis guineensis. Lineage (NCBI taxonomy): Eukaryota > Viridiplantae > Streptophyta > Magnoliopsida > Arecales > Arecaceae > Elaeis > Elaeis guineensis. The sequence goes on along the minus strand of NC_025993.2, from coordinate 96,006,857 downwards.
CTTAGCCAATAATGTGAAAGAATAATGCTCTACAAGCCAATCGCATATGGGATGCGATGGAATATTTTTTCATAATTTATCTTTCAAACTCATCTATTTGATATTGTTAATAAATAAAATAAACTTTTTGATTCATTATATGCTGTATCTTATTATTATTTTTAAGATTATAATAAACTCTATAGGTCTGGACAATGATTTTAGGGTCGTGATGAGATCACATCAGTGAGATCTAAATCTTTGATAGTCCTAATTTAAAATATTCTCAGTTATTGGTTCATTGAGTTAGAGATCAATGATACCAATAAGACTGGCACATCCTATGTATGCTCAGTGGTGAGGATGGTTGATCTTACAACTACTTGTGTGGCGACATTAATACAAGAATGTGGATGCTCATTAGAGAATGAGTTTACTGAATAGACCTATGAAATAATATCTGATGAAGTCTTATTTATATGTCAGTTGATTGTTCTCTAGTAGGAGTTGTGCAAGTGATCCTTTGACCTAAGATCATCATGGTACCTTATGTACATGAATCCATATTTTGATTCACTTTCTAACTTGATTCTCTGATCCTTATGTGGGGTATTCTGAATATAGTGAAGTATGCATGAAGATTGTGAGTAGTCAATAAAAGATCAATCACTCATAATAAGGGGAGCAAACGTCCTATGTGATCTCATAGATTGATGATTCTGGAAGTCTTTGGCCAAAATAGGATGATAATTAGAAAGAAGTTTTTAATATATCATCAACTGAATTATCACCTTCTGATCGAGATACATTTAGATAAATAATTGAGTTTGATATAATTTCATGTCCACAGCTCATTTGGGATGTTGTTTGACTGAAGGATTGAATTACACGGTAACTTACCACTGAAGGATATTTTGATAATTTTATCAAATTTTATCTCTTATAGATAGTCATGACATGTTGCTAGATATTAATCTTGACTTGTGGACTTATTAGATTTAAAAAAATTTAATTTAAAAATTAATTAGAAAGAGTCCTAATTAATTGGGACTCTTGAGCTGACCTAATATGATCGGATTAGGATTAGATCAAGAGTCTGTGTCCACTGCTCATTAGATTTAAAACCCAATAGGTCACACACTTTGAAATTTGATTTTGATCTGATTTAATTAGGATTTAATATAAATCTTAAAGATTAATTTGATTTGCTAACATATTGTGTTAACTCAAGTTTCTAATTAGGTTAAGTTCAAAGTGTTTGAGCTAAACTGAACCTATTGTCTTTGACATGATTGGATTAGGTCTATTTTAATTAGACTCTTACCCAACTTGGAAGAGTTTCAAGTGTGGAAGGACTCCTCTACGCTACTCTTGTTTCATACCAAAAATAAATGCCGCCATCCTCTTTTGTGCATTGAGAAGAAGAAGAGTCATTATTCCTTAAGACTCTTAACTATCTCATCGGTTTCCACTGTTTCCTTAATTATCACATGCCAGAAATAAATAAGAAAATTATGGGGCACAGAAGAGAAAGAGTCTTTCTATGTGAAGCCTCTTCTGTGCCACTTAATTCATCAGAGAATTAATTCTCTACATGAGGAAATGGAGCATCAAGAGTTGGCACTTCTTGGGTCTCCTTGCCATCCCTTCTTCACCTATTCAAATGGGGTGCCTCTTATGGGATAAGAGCTGGATTTTGATGAAAAATTAGAGACCTAGGTGTGTGATAAGAGAAAAAAAAATCTAAAAAAAATCAGAGGAAAAGACAAGAAAAAATAGAGTGAAAAAAATAGAAAAAAAGGGAGGTGAGAAAAATAGCAAGTAAGATGTGCTTGTCCTAAAGCATGATTTTTCCATGTGTTGGAGTACAAAATCAGATCCTTAGTTGTGAGGCTTCTAGAGAGAATTCTCTTGGCATGATCTTAGTGAAGAAATCAAAGGCAATAGAGCATTGGTGCGATCGTTCTTCGAGTATGAAGCTGACAGTGTTCTTGTGAAGAAAAGATTGCAGCAGTACACTGGTTGGGAAAGACCTTGACCATCTTTCATGTGGATCACCATTGGAAGACTTCTACTTTGAAGTCTCATAAAGATCACCTTCTTACCATACTACTCATTTGAGGAAGTATAAGTTTCTATTTCTTTGCATGCTTGGATTTTGTTTTGTTCGATATCTACAAGGTAATTCTAGGGTTTGAATTTTGGTTCGACAGTTTTAATTATTAAAGCTTTCAATTTATATATTAAAAATTTTTAAAATTTATATTTTACTGCATGACTAAAACCCAACAGTGGTGTCAGAGCCATCCTTATTAGATTTGATCAAACAAGTGCTAAAGTTGTAATATAGATTTGATCTAATTCATATTTTGCCAAAATGTTGCATCAATTTCTAGCATCAGTCTTAAAATTACAAATTATTTTTGACTTTATTTGAACAATGAATTTAAATTTTAGTTATTAAATTTTAAATTTGTGATAATATGAAATTTAATGGTTCATGGATGTTTGGTGCTTAAATCGATTTGATTAACGGTGTATTGTCTTGCATGCCTAATTTGATTAGGATTTATTTTATATTGACTGAACTTGTTATATGTCAAGTCATTTGCACACCCTTATATGATTATTGTAATCATTTTTGGCATGATAATATAAATGATATTATGACTTGAAAAGCATGTTGAATAGCATAATTTGTATGTTACATTTTATGTAGTAGTTAGGATATGCCGAGACCAGTTCAAGACCCTCTATAAAAATCATATTAAGTTGTAGTGTTGGGATTCACTTACAAATCAAATATCGAATTTATTTGATCAATTAGTGTTTAGGTAAGTGTTAAAGATAGTTTTCTAATTAGGTCCATATGTTGGCCTGGCCAATTTTGTTGGTGTCTAAGAAAAGCTACCAAAAGCCTCCCACCTACTGACCTGACTAATTTGATCTTATTGAGTTTTGAACTTAGATTGATTAGTAATGTAGTCACTGCAAAAGACTTTCCTTCATGCTTAGTCAATAGAGTATGTGAAGACCTTAGTGAGCTTGTTGTGCTATCCATAAGGCTTACTATAGAAATTGATATGACGTTGACTAAGTGCATACTGATGCTTATAGCATATTTGAATAGTATTGCCTTGTTGTGCTATCCATAAGGACAACATTGTTTAAGTATGACCATGTGAAAATGAAGGGTTAACTTAACTAAAATACTATAGTTTGTTGTGCTATCCATAAGACTATGACTAATTTAGAGGTAAGAAAAAAATATTGAGAATTGTATGAAGTACAATTGGTAAAGAGTTATCTACTCTTAAACTCATGAATGCTTGTTGTGCTATCCATAAGTGTTTGTGAGGAATAAGGGTCTCAACCCCACTTAGAAACATAATGATGTTTCTTATTTTTCATACTTGAGGACTATGAAATTCATCAAAATAGTGAAAAAATACAATTAGACAAAAGTTCTAATCTAGTTGTGTATGTCATCATGAGTTGTCCGCTTATACTGTATTCTTATTATTGTAGATTAACTACATAAATGGCATCCTCACTGTCACTTCGAGGCATACTAGATGCAAATAAATTGATCGGACTAAATTATATGGATTGGTTGAGAAATTTAAAAATAATTCTCACACAAGAGAAAGTCTCCTATATATTGGATTCACCTACACTCGATACGATTGGAGAAGATGCATCTGAGGAGGAAAGGATCACATATAAAATATGAAAGGATGACAGTATGACTGTCAAGTGTATCATACTTTTCTCAATGAACAATGAGCTTCAAAGACAGCATGAAGACATAGATATTCCTTCTATGCTCCTTAATCTAAAAGAGTTATATGGAGAACAAAGCCAAACTACTAGATATGAGATATCTAAGCAGTTGTTTCATACCTGGATGACTGACGGCACGTCTGTGCAAACTCATGTCCTTAAGATGATTGATTTGATCACTCATCTGGGTAACTGAAATTTGCTATGGATGGTGAGCTTAGTCAGAATCTGATCCCACAATCATTTTCTAATTTCTTCTTTCAATTTGTCATTAACTGCCACATGAACGAACTGAATATTAGCCTATCTGAACTGTTGAATATGCTTAAAATAGTAGAGAGCTATTTTAAAGGTGAAAAGGCTCCAATTCTTCTTGTAGATAAGATCAACAAGAAGAAAGACAAGAAAGGTTTTAAGAAAAAATTGAACCTTAAGACTAGCATCTCCAAAAAGAAGACAAAGAAGGTCTCCACCAAAAGTACTTGCTATCACTGCGGCAAGGACGGATACTAGAAGAGAAATTATAAGGAATACTTAGCAACTGTGAAATATAAAAAAATAAATATTGCTAAAGGTTTGTATATGATACAAACAAACTTATCATTAAGTACTTTAATTTTAGATTCTTGGGTATTGAATACCACCTGTGGCTCTCATCTTTGCAAATCATTGCAGGATCTGCAGAAAATAAAGAGTCTAAGTAAAAGTGACTTCGTGCTGTTCGACGCTAGTGGAGAATCCATCTAAGTTGAAACCGTAAGAACCAAGATATTAAAGTTGCCTTCGGGCAAAGTTTTAAAATTGAAGACCTGTTATTATATTTTAAAAATTGTTAGAAATATTATTTTTGTACCCTTATTATTAGAACAAGATTTTGAAATAAAAACTAAGAACAATGGTTGTTATATTTATTTTTTTAATAAATTTTATGAAAATATTTTTATTGATAATAATTTTTTATTTCTATCACTTAGTGATAATGTACTTCATATTGGTAATATGAAGAAAAAAAAGAGAGAGGATGTGAATGTCATATGTCTCTGGTACTGCCGACTTGATCATATAAATGAGTCAAGAATTAACAAGCTATACAAAGATAAATTTTTTGATCTTATAATTTGAATCATATGAAACTTGTGAATCTTATTTTATGAGTAAAATAATCAAGACTCTATTTATCAAACATGGAGAAAAGACAAGTGACATTTTAGACTTTGTACATACTGATGTTTGTGATCCAATGTTGACTCAAGTTAGAGATAGATACTCCTACTTCATCACATTTATTGATGATAAATCTAGATTTGGATATGTGTATTTAATGAAATATAAATCTGAATCCTTTGATAAGTTTAAAAAGTATCAAATAATGGTTGAAAAATAAATTGATAAAAGTATTAAAGCTCTTCGATTGATCGAGGAGGAGAATACTTAACTAGTGAGTTTCTTGATCATTTAAAATAAAATAGTACTCTCTCTCAGTGGACACCTCCTTACACTCTATTGCTCCTTGAATTGATTTTGATGATTATAAAGCATTTGAGGGGGTTACTAATGATTTTGGCTTGAAAAAAGATTGATTGTATTTCAGGGACAAAATCATAATTTTATCAAGTTCTAATTTGGAACCTCAAGAGCAAGAACACAAGATTTATAATCTATTGGAGGCAATTTTAATATTTTTGAATATGTATTTTGAAAGAAAATCATGTTTATATAGAGTTGACCCCATGAGTCAACTCATGGCAAAAGGGGCTGAACGACATGCTGAATTTTTGGCGGCACACTCTGTGAGTCGACCATGACACCCTGAGCATGAGTCGATCTTGAGTGACCTCTGTGCTGTATAGACCAAAATTACAGACAGTCATTTTCTGTTCTGTGCCACAGAAGTCGACCCCATGAGTCGACTCATGAGCATGAGTCGACCCTATGAGTCGACCCCTGTGAGAAAAAATTTCAAACGCTAGTTTTCAGCTCGTTTTGGCTGTATTTAATGCCATTTAATGTGCTCCAACGGCTCTATTTCAGCCCAGATTACTCTCCACATTATTTGAAGTTATAAAAGGTACTTAAAGGAGGGAATCAACAAGTTTTGAAAAATTCTTCAAGCATTCATTTCAACCCTAAGCAAGAGCCCTCTTAAAAGTTTAAGAAGCTTTTATTTCAAGTTCACCAACCCTCAAGAGCTCATTCAAGTCTTTAACCACCTTGAGAAAAATCAGAAGAGCTTCATTCTTATTATGTAAAGTATATTTAAACTTTATTTGCGCATTAAAGGAGCTACATCTGTATTTCTGTGTGATTAACTGCTATACTCTATTTTGAGTTGATATTTTATTTTGAAAGGATTCCAAAATGAAAAGTTGATCCGAACCTTGAATCGGATATATTGGGTTGGTTTGTATCCAAAAATAAGTTTCTACTTGGAATAGCTAGAGTCGGAGGTTCCGAGTTGTATTCAGGTTGAATACGGTTTAGTGGATTTGAATTCTCAAGTAGGAGCTTGGGAGTGGACGTAGGTGCAAGGTTGGCACCGAACCACTATAAATCTTTTTTTGTGTTTGCTTACTTGCTCTCCTTTTAAATTTTCTTATCTTCTTGCATTCTTGCATCCAGCTTCTACACCTTGCATAAATTTACTCTCCATATTTATCCTGCTTATTGTTATAAAATCCTCATAGTTGTAAATTAATTTTAAATTTTTAGAAACCCAATTCACCCCCCCCTTTGGGTTGCATAGCTGGACAACAAGTGGTATTAGAGCACAGTACTCTAGCCCTACTTTGATTTAACTATAAGAGCTAAAGATCTATGGCAACTCAAGTTGGCACTTCACTAGTCGAGAGGCAGTCCACAAACCGACCTTCACTTTTAATAGGTTAAATTATACCTATAGAATGCTCGGATGAAAATCTTTATTCAAGCACTTGACTATGATATGTGGAGTATCATAGTAAATGGACCACACACACCCACTAAAATAATTGATGGTGTAGAATCAACCAAACCTGAAAAAGAATGAGATGAGATTGATAAGAAAATGGCTCAACTAAATGCTAAAGCCATGAATATTTTATATTATGCTCTAGATGCTAATGAATTTAATCGTATTTCAACATGCATGTCAGCTAAAAAAATATGGGATAGATTAAAGTAACTCATGAAGGAACTAATCAAGTGAAGGAATAAAAATCAACATGCTTATGTATAAATATGAATTTTTTAAAATAGAGCATGATGAATCAATAACTGAGATGTTTACTCATTTTACTGATATTATTAATGATCTAAAAAGTCTTGATAAGTCTTATTCTAACAGTGATATCGTAAGAAAGATTCTTAGGTCTTTACCAAGGACTTGGGAGACCAAAGTGATCACAATTCAAAAAGTCAAAGATCTGAATATCTTACCCTTGGAGGAGCTTCTAGGATCACTGATGACTTACGAGCTAAGCATGAAACAACACCAAGAAGAAGATGTCAGAAAGAAGAGGATAATCATCCTCAAATTCACTGCTCAATCTGATGAAGAATCTGATGATACAGAAAATAAAGAGCAGGATGAAGAAATGACCCTCATTACTAGAAGGTTTAAGAAGTTCTTGAAGAAAAGAAGATAAGGAATGAGGAAGAGGCCACCTACAAAAGGAGAACATAGCAAAGAGAAGGATAAGGAGCAACCCCTTATTTGTTATGAATATAAGAAATCGGAACACTTTAAGTCTGAATGCCCACAACTGAAGAAGAATCTCAAGAAGTACAAGAAGAAGGCCATGATGGCTACATGGAGCAAAAGTGATGAGTCAAGTTTCAAAGAAGAAGACTCAAATGAACAAGCCAACTTGTGCCTTATGGCACATGAAAATGAGGTAAATACTGAAATTCCTATTGACTTTACCTTTGAAGAACTTCATGAAGCATTTTATGACCTAATTGATGAACTAAAGAAGTTAGGGGTAAAGAACAAAGAATTAAAATCAAAGAATTAATCTTTACTAAAAGAAAATGAGAGTATTTCAAATGAAAAATTAATCCTATCTCAAGAAAATCTGAACTTAAAAAATGATATTGCCAAGTTAAAACCAATGGTTGAAAAGTTTATTTTAAGTTCAAATAAACTTCACATGATACTTGACAATCAAAAGGCCATTTGTGATAAAGCCGGTCTTGGATATAATCCTTTAAAGAAACAAAAATTTTTGAAAAATATCTTTGTAAACTCATCATACAACAAGTTTTCAAATATAATTTGCTTTAAATGTAGTAGAATAGGACACAAATCCTATTCATGTTTTACTAATAAATCTGAAAATTTCAATGTAAAGAAAATATGGGTTCCAAAAGGAACCATTATGACTAACCAAAAACGATCCAAGAAAACTTGGGTACCTAAAGTCAAAACTTGATTCTTGTGTATAGGTGTGTGTTGCATCCCAAGGAGCAAATCGGAGATGGTATCTTGATAGCGGATGCTCAAGATACATGATTGGTGATGAATCCTAATTCATCACACTTGTTGCTAAAAATTGAGGGATGGTCACCTTTGGAGACAATGGCAAAGGAAAGATCATCGATTTAGGTAACATTGGTATCACTCCCTCCAAGTATATTAAAAATATTTTATTTGTAGATGGTTTAAAATATAATTTATTAAGCATCAGTCAATTTTATGATAAAGGATACAAAGTCATTTTTGAATCTTCAGTTTGCATTGTAACTAGTCCTATTAATGAAGGCATTAAATTTATTGGGCATAGACATGGTAATGTTTATATGGTAGATTTGAATGATCTTTCTAAAATAAATATGTAATGCCTAGTAGCCTTGAATGCCAAGATTAATGAGACTAGTTGGCTTTGGCATCGTAGGCTTGCACATATTAGTATGCATTTACTCTCAAAACTTATTAAAAAAGAATTGGTTATCGGCTTACCCAAATTGAATTTTGAAAAGGATAGAATTTGTGATGCATGCCAAATGGGTAAACAAACATGAGTCTCATTTAAATCTAAAAATATTATTTCAACTTCTAGGCCATTAGAACTATTGCACATGATTTATTGGACCACTAGAATATAGTCTAGGTGAAAAATGATATGATTTTATGATTATTGATAATTTTTCTCATTTTACATGAGTCTTCTTCTTAGCACATAAGGATGAAACTTTACATATTTTCTCAAAATTTTATCGAAAAGTCACAAGTGAAAAAGATTTTTCAATTCAAAATATTCGAAGTGATCATGGAACCAAATTTGAAAATCAAAATTTTAAAAAATTTTGTGATGAAAAAGGTATTGACCATAATTTTTCAACACCTAGGATACCCCAACAAAATGGGGTAGTAGAAAGAAAAAATAGAACTCTTGAAAAAATGACCCGTACTATGCTATGTGAAAGCAACCTTCCAAGATATTTTTGGCGGAAGCAATTAACATGGCATGTTACATATTAAACTATGCTTTAATTAGACCAATTTTAAAGAAAACTCTTTATGAGCTTTGGAAAGAAAGAAAATCAAACATTGTATATTTTCATATTTTTAGTTGTCGATGTTTTGTTTTGAACAATGGTAAAGAAAGACTAAAAAAATTTGATGCAAAATCCGATGAAGCGATTTTTCTTGGTTATTCCTCTTCTAGCAAAGCTTTTAGAGTTTTCAACAAAAGAACTTTAATAGTAGAGGAGTCAATACATGTTGTTTTTGATGAAACTAATAATCTTCCTTCAAGAAAGAATGAAGATATTGATGATGCAGATCCTCTTATAGAAGGGATGAAGAAGATCACTTTAAAAGACTCAACCATTCAAGATGATGAAGTAAATGAAGACAAACAGGATAAGGAAGGTGAAGAACAACAAGAACAATCTCTAGG